>NW_015325577.1:0-232 GCF_001447785.1 Gekko japonicus
CTGTTCACAGCTCCAGTAACTGGATTTAACTATCCAACGATATCCTGACTTTGCATGTAGAATATAGGATATCCCACTATTCCAAAATGCATGTTCAAAATGACTAACAAAAAGCCAGTATCCCCCAAATAATTAAAAATCAGTATATGTAAAAACCCACAACTTCTAAGAGAACTCATGGTTGATGAGAATTCAGCAACAAAAACCAGTAGCTGACAAAGTGAGGAAAAAA
>NW_015325578.1:0-232 GCF_001447785.1 Gekko japonicus
CCCCCCCCACAGATGTGCCCTTTCCCCACCTCTGAAAAACCATTGTTCAAAATCAGAAGATCCCCCGGAGTAACAAAGGGCTGCCATCAGAAGGGGAAAACAAACATGCACACAGAACTCTGAGTACTTGAGTATTTTCCTCATAAATACCCATTTTAAAGCTTTTCTGATGAACGATTACTTCCTTTGATAAAGTTTATCTTGAGATTTTGGTAAAGTATCTATTTATTTA
>NW_015325579.1:0-232 GCF_001447785.1 Gekko japonicus
CCTCCTCCTCCTCTTCTTCTTCTTGGCAGAAATATGGTTCTCAGCCCAGTCAGATAACACTGGGAATTCCCACAAGCGGGCTTTCTGGATCACCACACCCCTGCTGACTGCTCTCCCAGCATCTGGTTATCTGCGGCGTTCTGCCACCAGACTTCAAGCTCCTAACATGGACAGAAGACCCAGGCTCCATAAATCTGCCCAATCTTCTTTTAAACCCATCTAAGCTAACGGT
>NW_015325580.1:0-232 GCF_001447785.1 Gekko japonicus
ACTGAGCCAGCAGTCCTCTTCCCAGCTCTGCCCAAAATCAGAGCTTATAACGTTGGAGGCTTTACCTCAAGTTCTTTCCAGACCTGGCTGTTGTCTGGCAGTTCTCAAGGACAGTTTGAGAACCATTCTGCAGGAACCAGGGTTGCCAGATGCATCCACCTGGTTGGTGGGGGGGCTCGTGGGCCCAGAAGAGCAGAAGTTGTGCAGAACAACTTCTGGTTGAAGTGGAAGT
>NW_015325581.1:0-233 GCF_001447785.1 Gekko japonicus
AGCTTCATGTGTTCATGTGTGTGGATGGGCTTCCTGATGACACAAGACAGGCCCCAATCCTGTGCTGGTTTCGGAGGCTCTGTAGAGCAGAACTCTTTTGCCCTGCCTTTGGTAGCCCATGAGCGAGGGCTGTAGCGTGCTTCCTTCTACCTGTGCTTTCCACCAGTGTGATAGTGTATTTGTTTTTAAATGCATGTAAGCTGAACTCAAGGTCAAAGAAGACGGGGACGGCA
>NW_015325582.1:0-232 GCF_001447785.1 Gekko japonicus
CAATCTCTTCTCTTCTTCTACTTGCCTGGAGTACAGGCATTGTCAGTAGCATGTAGTAACATAGCAGCTGAGGAACAGGTCAGTGCTCAGCATCAACGGTGGAAAAGAGACATGTGTTCTTTTGTTAACTGGGATTTTTCAAAAGATGCTTCATCCCACTGCATCCTCTTCCGACCATGGCTGGACTGTGCTGCATGGCATTTGGGTCTAAAAGCTCACATTTGCACTGGGA
>NW_015325583.1:0-232 GCF_001447785.1 Gekko japonicus
ACTTAACCACTACCACCAAACTGGCTCTCGCACACCAAAGCCTCCATGCCACAAAGCCTCCAAGTGACTGTAGCCGCTGTTGATTCCGATTCCTCTGCTTCCAACCCTTTCTGCTTCATGCTCGCCGGCTTCCCATTTGGCAGGAGAGAAGAACAAGAGCAGGCAGTTTCCTTCTTCTTCAATGGCGCATCAAAGAGTGACTTCATCTTCCTTCAGTCACTCCTTCAAGGCA
>NW_015325584.1:0-232 GCF_001447785.1 Gekko japonicus
GCTCCTGCAGTGTAATCGATAAAAGCTGTCACTGCTTTATTTCTCCAAATCCATATGGCATGTTTCATTTCTTCACCTGTGCCCCTCAATGCCCCGAGCCCAGAAGTAGAACATTGTTTGTTCCATAACATTCTGCACCTTGAACATAGTATAGGATCAAATGAACAGCCATCTATTACCTCTTTTACTAATAGCCACTCCTCAGTGGAGAGGACCTACCCAGAACTCTTTT
>NW_015325585.1:0-232 GCF_001447785.1 Gekko japonicus
GGCAGCCACGGAAAAGGCACCAGGGCCAAGGAGAGGGAGAAAAGAGAGGGGTAGCGGGGCCCAGCCCGGGACAGGGCAACAGCCAGGCCTGGCCCTAGAGGCTCCCGGGGAGACACTTAACTGTTGCCCGGGGCGCTGGCGGCGGCTGATCACGGCTCCCCCGTTTCAGGCAGAAGCAGCTTCTCATTGCCCGGCAGGGCGGGGAGCGGAGCGGAGGCAGCAGGAGGAGGAG
>NW_015325586.1:0-232 GCF_001447785.1 Gekko japonicus
GGGGGCGACAGAAGGGCCAGGGCTGCTGCCACGCATCATGCAAGTGCACAGCTGCTGAGGGGCTAGCGCGACATTCACCACAGGCCGTCAGGGAGTCACCCGAGCCAGGCACACAGCGCGGCCTCACAGTGTTGTTATTAGCTGTCCTGGCGCTTCGATAAGGAGCAACGTGGGAGAAGTGGCCTTCTCTCTATGCCTGTGTGATATGGTTGCCATCCTCCAGGTGGGGCCT
>NW_015325587.1:0-232 GCF_001447785.1 Gekko japonicus
GTGGGCACCCTGGGTAGCAGCGACCATGTGATTTTGGAAATTTGGAATTTAAGATCCTGGGGGAGGGAAAAACTGTAGGGCAGTCAGACATGCAGGCTGAACTTTAGAAAAAATCCCTCAGGAGTGTGCTGGTAGAATCCCATGGCCAGAAATACCTAAGGAGACAAGAGTTCAAGAAGGGTGGGAGTGTCTTAAAAGCAAGACACCGAAGGCTCCCATCACAAACATTTCC
>NW_015325588.1:0-232 GCF_001447785.1 Gekko japonicus
CTTCGGCCCTACCCCTTAAGAACATGTTATATCTGGCAGCTGAGTTTCCAAAGAAATTACTTCCCAATATCCTTTTGCTTCCATTTTTCAGAGCCAGGGAAAAGGCTGATGGGCAATATTTTCCCAACACACTAAGGCAGAAGTGTTTCTGTTCATTTTTCAGCAACAAAATTTAGTTTTGTGAAAAATATACGTGTGAATCCTTCTATCCAGGTTTCCTCTCTTATTAACA
>NW_015325589.1:0-232 GCF_001447785.1 Gekko japonicus
GGAGGGGAGCGATCCAAAGGGAAAGAAACGTGAGCACATCGCAAAGAATTCCAGGCGTGGGGTTTATCTGCGTGCCGTTGCAGTGGTGACAAACATGTGACTTGTCAGAAGGCAAAATGCATTTGCAAGATCAATTTCTGAACTGACGTTCGTTTCTGTTCACTCTCCCTCCTACTAGTGCAGCTTATTGTCAGTCCCACAGTAATCAGTTCCCAACAACTTTCATTCAAAA
>NW_015325590.1:0-232 GCF_001447785.1 Gekko japonicus
CCAGCACAGAATACCAGAACCACTCTTGAAACTATAAGACAAAGAAATGGATTTTTGCAGGATACAACAGAAGTATTTGATGGGCAGGTCCAAAGGCCACAACGAAAATCCAGACATTGGAGCAAGAAAATGTGCAAAGCATGGCTGGTTTGGCTTCTATTATTCAATGCTATTTTAAAACAGATTCCCCACCTTCTCTTTTCATATACATAGAATCATAGAATGTTAGAGT
>NW_015325591.1:0-232 GCF_001447785.1 Gekko japonicus
TTCTGTATTAGGACATTATAGTGGAAGTGAGAGGAAAGTTGATGTACTGTGGGCAAAAGATCTTCGCCAAGCCCAAGTCCAGTCATCTCCTCTTCTTCCCTACAGAGCATAGCTGGAAGCAAAGGGGAACAATGACGTCCCACCGTTCTTGAGTTATGCATCAAAATACTAAGGAGCAGAGTGATACCAAACCAACACCAGTACCACCTTGGAATTCACTGCCACAGGAAGT
>NW_015325592.1:0-232 GCF_001447785.1 Gekko japonicus
TTAAAAGCCCCACAGACACCTCAAGAAGACGACATGGAGCTCGACCCCAATCAAGCAAGAAAAAGGAAGAGAGAGAGGCAGAATACACCTCACAAATGGAAAAAAATTGTGGCACGCCGTCGTATTGAATTATGAATGCAGCAAATAGTAAGCGAAACAAGTGACTGTTGTTTAGGAACTGGCAAGTTGAAGTTATATTTTAAATACTGACTTAATTAGAATACAGCTGTTT
>NW_015325593.1:0-232 GCF_001447785.1 Gekko japonicus
GGGCACGTCAGCAGTCTTGCACATCAGCAGGGGAATAATATGAGTTTTGCCACCCATTTTACGAAGGTGATTTTAAAATGCAGCCAGTAGCAGAGCCCAAGAGGACTTTTGTGCCTTTAAGAATTGCATTAAAAATCCTCCCGTTTCTGGTATAATCCTGTATTCTGCTGAACTCTCACGGGTATATGGACTCTTGTTGGGTCTGCAATCGGCAGGCCTAATGGCAGCATAT
>NW_015325594.1:0-232 GCF_001447785.1 Gekko japonicus
ACATCCGACACAGCCAATTGCTGAAAGTTGCTTTTGTTGCAGTCGATTACTGATTTATGAAACCCAGAGAACTGTGTTTGGCACATACAACGGCTCCCCACAAAACCTTTCCCCTGATGCATCATCGAACAGGTCATGAAATTTCCCTTGATTTCTAAATCTAGGCAGCAAACGGTTATATGTGAGAATTGTGTAGTTGGAAGCAATAACACCCCCCACCAAACCCCCAGAC
>NW_015325595.1:0-232 GCF_001447785.1 Gekko japonicus
CAAGTTTCTTGCGGGTCTCCACTTGTAGCATTTATAATCTCATCCAAAATATTTTGAAGTTTCTCCTGTCTTTTTTTCTTTAATTCTGAATTATGTTGTATAAATTAACTTTTTTAAAAGTTTTGTTTATAAAGTTTTGTTTATAAAGTGTTTTACATCACTAAATGTGAGTATATCTAAATATACACAAAATTGAGTCAGTACATTAATTATTATCTAACCAAGTATACAC
>NW_015325596.1:0-232 GCF_001447785.1 Gekko japonicus
AACGATCACTAAAGTGCACTGAAAGTGCAGTATCTCGCTGGGTGAGAAAGCAGCCTTGGAAAGGGACTGCCATTTTGTCCCAAGTGCTAAGAAACCATAAAAGAAACCCTAACTTTCAAATGGAGTCAGAGTAATAAAAAAAGTCAGTGAAATACCTAAGGGTATCCAAAGCTGGCGAGAGTCAGAGCATGGTCCAGCAATGCTGAAGTCCAGGGGTCATTTCGTAGAAAAA
>NW_015325597.1:0-232 GCF_001447785.1 Gekko japonicus
CATAGAAATCAGCCATAAATAATTGTTATCTTTTAATAAAAGCTTACCCTTTGGCTTTTGTCTAAGTAGTCCACAATGACTACTGCCAGTCAGTTTAGATCAGCTGCATCTTTCCAGAGGTACAGTTTAAAAAAAGCAAAACCCTGGTGCAAACTGGTTGATCAGGCATTTGCAGATGTTCAGCATGAATCGAACAGATCAGCTGATTGATCTGTGTCTTATTGACATGCTC
>NW_015325598.1:0-232 GCF_001447785.1 Gekko japonicus
GGGGTGGGGGAACGGGGGTTGCAAAAGAGCCTCCTCCGAAACTCCTGCAAAGCTGTGGAAGGGCACAATCTGAATTGAACCTCTTAAGGAGGTTGGTGGTTGGAACCTCCCCCCCCCCTCCGACCTTCCAGTGCAGTTCCAAGATTGGGGGGGCACTGAAAATTCAGGAGGGGGCGTTGCCTCAGATGCCCCGCACTAGCTATGGCCCTGGGTCCATCAAAGTCAGTACTGT
>NW_015325599.1:0-232 GCF_001447785.1 Gekko japonicus
TCTCGGAAGCTCTGAGCCGTGACTGGGTACAGGCTTCTTGAGAGCTCTTAGAAATCCTCCGCCCCTCAGCTTCAAGAAGAGCAGGAAAAACCAGGGCTGCTGTTTATCACCCAACTGAACCAGAGATATTAGATAGACAAACTCTGTACACAAAGGCTCCGTTCCGAGCTGTAAGAATGACCAGTGACAGAGCAGCATATGAATCTTTTATAAAAGCCATCTAGACTAGCCA
>NW_015325600.1:0-232 GCF_001447785.1 Gekko japonicus
CATCATTACATACATTCGAAAGAGACGAAGAGGACAAAAAAGAAAAGATGTTGCCCTGTGATGTACTGGGAGTGCTAGGGCAAACCTCAAGAGGGCGAGGCTTGGAAACCGTTCAAGGACGTTTGACGGGGGACGGAAGCTCCTAACGGGGAGCAGAAGCCAAAGCCTGCTATGTTCTCCTGACTTAACAATCGACTCAGGGTCCATCGGCAAGCCTATCGGCCGGGCGGAT
>NW_015325601.1:0-232 GCF_001447785.1 Gekko japonicus
GGTAGGCCAAATAAGTTTGGAAACCTATGATCTAGACTGTCAGGAGCAGTTCAATGCTGCCCAGGACCTGAGGGGCTGCTTGGACAGCAGTAATTTCTCAGAATACTCAAGTGCATGCGTGTGAGGAGACGTAAGCAGGTCTATTTTCCAGCAAAAATAGAATCCACTAGCAAGAGGGCTAAATCCTGCTGCCCACCTTACCTTACTGCATTGTTGATTTCACGATTTTTCT
>NW_015325602.1:0-232 GCF_001447785.1 Gekko japonicus
TCTATAGTTGGGGGAGAGTGGTAGTGATTTACAAGCTCCAAGAATAGGGCTACTTGCCAATCATGGCCACAAATCATGCCTTTATCTCTCATTGTAACCACGAAGTCTAGCAACTTAACTCCCCCCCTGTTTTGGTTCCAAATCTTTCCACCATACCAAGTGTATTCTGTACAGATGAGAAAGGTCTCTCTATTCCCTACATGTTCGAGTACCAAGTCAACATTGGTGGCTA
>NW_015325603.1:0-232 GCF_001447785.1 Gekko japonicus
TTGGCAACCCTAGGTGGTGCCAAGTTCCAAGAGTCGGCTACTGACAGTTCTGGGCCTGTTTCGTGGCGTCCCTCTCCCCTTTGAAGTACATTTCTGCATTTTCTGAAGCCGCCCATGTTGGCTTTTACGCCACACGGCTGTTACTCCTCACTGCAGCCAACTGGGCCTGCGCGGAGCTTAGAGAACTAACAGCCAGTTTCTGGTTTTTTTTAAATGCAGCCGTACTTGAAAT
>NW_015325604.1:0-232 GCF_001447785.1 Gekko japonicus
AGTTCTCAAACTTCTGCAACCTCAAACTTCTGCAATCCCAAGATCTCCATTTCCTCAAGAGATACACTGAACAAAGCCCACATTATGGTGACCACTTCAGAAGTGGTGCTGTAGATCAAAGCTTCCTTCTGCGGTCAGACACTCTTCTCTCAGACATCCCCTTCCAAGACACTTAGGAAGACTCACCATCAGGTAGAAACTGCAGCAGTTCTCAACAGTAGAACAATGTCAG
>NW_015325605.1:0-232 GCF_001447785.1 Gekko japonicus
AAAATAAAATAAAATAAAAGATGATTTCAAGCTGTGAGAGAACAGAAATAGAACAGTAATAGTAAGGTATTTTGGCTTGAGTAGTTATGCTTGCTTGAGAGTACTAAGAAATTTAAGAAACCAGAGATTGAGGGCATAGACAGGTTGAAATTACAATCTAGCTAGCTACTTGGAACGTGAGTTTTGATGTCTTGTTTAAGTTAATTAATTTAAAGGAAAATGGGATAGAGAA
>NW_015325606.1:0-232 GCF_001447785.1 Gekko japonicus
GAGTAAGGAATTATTTACAAGGCGTAGGTAAGGATGGGTTATTTCATTCAGTTGTTATATTTTCCTATATATTCACACTTACATTTAATGAAAGTTGTCTGTTAGATAACTCTCCCACCCCCCACCCCCTCACTCTCATAGTTCTTTTTAGAACATGTAAAAATACTAGGCGAAAAAAATATATCAGTTTATCATTCTGTCTCTTCTCTCATTTATAGCGAAGCCCCTGATT
>NW_015325607.1:0-232 GCF_001447785.1 Gekko japonicus
AAGCCAAGACCTTAATTAATTTGGATATCCCTGATTGCTACATAGTTCTCTGAATTAATTGCTAAAATTCATGACACTGATTCCCCTATTTAATAAAACTTTAAGGAGTTGCCATTGATATTTGATGAACTATTTGACATAATTACAGGTGGAACAACCTACTTGCAATTTAGTGACGGCATGAAGTATTTCCATATTACACCTCACCATATTTCTAAAGTTTTATTGTAAC
>NW_015325608.1:0-232 GCF_001447785.1 Gekko japonicus
CAACCTGTATTAGTCCTTAATGAAGGGTTTCACCTGTTCATCCTCCTCATCATGCTATCCTGACAGATTATAACTGAATTATTAACATCTTCAAAGTTTTCCTCCCACGACGCGGCAGAATAGTTGAGAAATTATAGGAGTTCTGCAAAGATTTAAATCCCTTTGGTTCTTAACAAGTCATGGCAACAAAATTCTTCTTCTTTTATCACTTACCTAGGGTGGCAGGAGATTA
>NW_015325609.1:0-232 GCF_001447785.1 Gekko japonicus
AAGGGCAGAAAAGAGGCAGCAGCAGAAATACATCTAGATTATACTGGAACGTGATCATGCACAGAATGCGATAAGGAGGGGCTGCAGGTCAGAAAGCCCAAGACATGGCCAGCTCCCCTCATTCGTATTATGGAAGAGTTTCAGCTTTCTTGCCATTCCACGTTCTGTACTTCTGCAAACTTGGCTGGTAACTGCCTATTGATTATAGAAGAAGAAAAGATTGGATTTATAC
>NW_015325610.1:0-232 GCF_001447785.1 Gekko japonicus
TTTTTTCCCCTTCACTCTCCCAATTAAACCGTTGGGCTTTATACTCAGGACGTATAAGAAGTAGTACTTCTTCATGTAGTGTATAATTAGCTTATGGAATTTACTGCCATGAGAGGAAGTCCAATAATGTAGATATCTATAAATGGGAACTGGATGAGTTCATAGGGGCTAGGTCTATCAAACAGCTCTTACCCATGACAGCTAAGAAGAAGAAGAGATGGTTTTTATACCC
>NW_015325611.1:0-232 GCF_001447785.1 Gekko japonicus
CTCTCTCTACCTTCCATTCTCCAGCTGGAGAAATGAAGGCAGAAAGCCCAGGCCTTCCATTCCGTCTGTCCATCCCTCTCTCCCTGAGCCTCCTCACAGCAGCTTAAATGCCTTCCCTCCCTGAGCCTCCCTGGGAAAGAAAGGCATTTAAAAATGCCTTGGCCCTCTGTCTCCCCTTCTCCAGCTGAGAGAGGAGAGGAGGCTTCCACTGGTGGCTCCCATCCACCTGTCA
>NW_015325612.1:0-232 GCF_001447785.1 Gekko japonicus
ATTACATAGTAGGATCATACATACAGCAACATTCCATATGTATTACACACAGTAGCATAGTCCACAGACCCTGTCCCTTTGCCAAAAGCATGTTGCGTGAATGATTTTTTTCAGTACATCCCCATTACCTGTGCAAAACTGCATACTATATCCATTTTGCAGAAGCCCCACATTGGTTACTGACTAGCTTCCAGGTTCAATTTAGGAAACATGGTAGGGGATCCAAGAAGCC
>NW_015325613.1:0-232 GCF_001447785.1 Gekko japonicus
GCCTGGCCACCATTGAGCCTTGCTCTTAACATGTGCACAGTATACTTCCCACTGGATGGTGCAGCATAAACTAATGTGAGTTGTGTTAACCAAATGCATACAATTAATTCTTATGCCAGACTCAACACAGTCCCCAAATGAAGTCAGAGTATAGTAGTAGATAATAGTGCCATTCAGCTAATCTCTGACTAAAGAAACATCAAATTATGCCTAATACAAGGCATGCAGACTT
>NW_015325614.1:0-232 GCF_001447785.1 Gekko japonicus
GGTTTTGCCCCAGATTCCTCACTTTTTAAATGGATAAATGTTATTAATTACAGTTATGTTTGAGTTTGATTATGCATAATATAATACTTATGCATTTTAAAAACAATGAAGTGATAGTTTTGTGTGGCATTACTCTAAATCCATGGTAGAGAAGATGACAAGCAGTGTGATCTCTTGAGTCATGAGTCAAATGGTATCAAAATTATGTTAACGACTATTGATAGACAACCTT
>NW_015325615.1:0-232 GCF_001447785.1 Gekko japonicus
CATCTCGACTTGAAATGGATTTGATTTTGGAAAGCTGGAGCTAATGTTACTGATGGGAAGCAGCAGGCTCTGCACGAAGGCCTTGCTCTCCTGAGGTTTTAATATATTGCAAATCAGTTCATAAATAGTTGTCACTGCCTCGATGACAACAGCCTGAAGCAGGGGATTGCAGAGCCCAATGAATGAGACCCACCACAGACGCAGGGTCAATAACATATAGGCAATTAGCAAA
>NW_015325616.1:0-232 GCF_001447785.1 Gekko japonicus
TTGACTGTGCGACTGAACAACAAATTGTCCTGGTGGGAACAGTACAGACTGCAAATCCCTACAGGCCTGGTTCAGATACAACGAAAAAACCAAAGTGTACTTTAACTGCAGTTAGTTTGTCAAACCTGGATGTGGCTCACAGATGAGAATCCTGGGGCATCTTGAAAGAAGCTGGTTTCGGCACTCTTCTGCCTAGCTCTGGAAAATGGCTGCTGCAGGAGATAGAGCCAGC
>NW_015325617.1:0-233 GCF_001447785.1 Gekko japonicus
TTTGATCTTCTTGCAGTCCAAGGGACCCACCTCTTTCTGAGCATGGCTCATACTAATGAAGGTTGATTTGAATTAAGCGCTCTCTAGCATGGGACCATTAATTAGTCTAGGAAGGATAGGATGTCTGATGCCTCCCTGAAGTTGTCTGAGTGGCTCCCTCTGAAGAATTTATGGGTACTTAAGGTAGATTAAGTAGCCATTGGACTATTATGCACAGGTGTTTTCCCTCGCTT
>NW_015325618.1:0-232 GCF_001447785.1 Gekko japonicus
TTTTTTTTATACTACATTTCCAAGAATGCCCTTTCTATCATTCTCTCATGGGGTATGTAGAACAAATAAACGATCAAAAGCTCAGGATGGAAGAAACTTTTTTAGGTCACTGTTCAGAATCAACATACTAATACTATTTAAAGAATGTGAAAGCTATAAGCAGTAGAGGACCCTGCAGCTATGCAGTTCCGTTCCATACCAAACAAACCACATTTCTCCCTTGAGTATTTAA
>NW_015325619.1:0-232 GCF_001447785.1 Gekko japonicus
TGTCTCTGGTTTTATCAAAGCTCATGGGATGGCCGTTTGAGCCAATGGCAACAGCCCCTGTACACTTGGTCTCCTGGAAGATGGCGCTAATAGTGGTGCTCACAACAGCCAGGAGGGCAAGTAAGATTTGTGCGCTGAGATCTGACTCTCCATACACGGTTTTCCATGCCGACTGGGTAGTATTAAGACCAGATCCATCCTTTCTCCCTAAAGTGGTGTCACCTTTCCACTT
>NW_015325620.1:0-232 GCF_001447785.1 Gekko japonicus
GGTCCTGACACCACCCTAAACAGTGGGTGGCCCTTCTCTTGCCTCCCCAGTGGGCAGCCTAGGCAGCTTGCGGCCCGAGGACCAAGGCCCAGGAGCCCGATGCTCCGAGCCTCGGAACGGAGAAGGACTCTTTCCTGCCTTCTGTGTACACTCCTGGTCACCAGATCTCAAAAAGGACATCGTATTGCTGGGGAAAGTACTGGGGAGGGCAACCAAGATAATTAGTGGGTTG
>NW_015325621.1:0-232 GCF_001447785.1 Gekko japonicus
CACTACACCAAACTGGCTTTAGCAACAGCGATCTCTAGGGATGGTATAGGCTATCCACGTTAATTCTCTTAATCAAGAATCCAACATCCCAGGACTGAACACGACATTAGAAAAAGAATATTCCAGTTCTTCAGACCAATCAACTCTCATCTACTTTCCTCTCACAATACTCAGTTTACGTTTGCACAGAAGACAGAGGTTTCCCCCATTCTTCTCCATTCAAGTAACTCTT
>NW_015325622.1:0-232 GCF_001447785.1 Gekko japonicus
CAGATATATTGACCCTGTGCCTTACTTTCAGATGTATTGCTCCTGTGCATTTTGTCTAGGCTTCTTCAGGGGGATCCGTATAATTGTATCAAGTAGTTGCCACTGCCACTGTAAGTGCAGGAGCAGTGTATCTGAATAAACCAACATTTTCCCCACACATACTGTACCGCTCTTTTCATTTTCTTTTGCTCCATCCCTGATAAGGCCCTCTTTTCCTGCTTTTTACCTCAGA
>NW_015325623.1:0-232 GCF_001447785.1 Gekko japonicus
TGTTGGCAACCCTGGTAGAACTGTCCTGTGGCTCGTGTCCCTACCCCACGCATCACATCCACCCATCAATTTTACCTCTTCTCTACCCCCTGCTTGAAGCGGCCGCCTCGCTCTGTCCGCCTCATTGGTAGGGCCGAGGGTTAAGTATTCACCAGGGTTCCCAACCTCCAGGTGGGGACGGGAGATTTGGAATCACACCTGACCTCCAAACTACAGAGACTGGTTCCCCTGG
>NW_015325624.1:0-232 GCF_001447785.1 Gekko japonicus
CCCAAGGGCCAGCATCAAAGGCGTGGGGCAACAAGGGTGGCAGAGGGCAACAGAACCCACCACAGTCAATGGGCCATCCCTCATCTGTTGTTGGAGCCAGTGAGACGTCTTTGAAATGGCAGGACAGGGAACAGGCTACAGTGGCCTCCTTAGGCCAGCAGGGGCCAGAGAGGAAGCCATATAAGGCTTCCCGAACGCAGGGGCAGGAGAAATGGGATCCCAGGCAGGCAGC
>NW_015325625.1:0-232 GCF_001447785.1 Gekko japonicus
AGGGTGGGGGGAGCCAATTAAGGCTCAGCATGGGACTTGCCAGCCAATAGGGAGGCTGGCATGCTGGCCAGGCTTGGCAGCAGCCAACTGAAAGACCCAGTTTGAGTGAAGCCCAAAGAATTCCTGCTCAGCACAAAATCAGTGACTAGCTATTCCCACATGGTCAAAAAAGAGGGTGGGTGTGTGGCTCTCATTGGACAAGGGAGGGCAACCACTGCCAGACCTGTCCAGC
>NW_015325626.1:0-232 GCF_001447785.1 Gekko japonicus
TTCCTGTTTCCTTCTCTCCTTCTCACCCAACCTACCATTATCACCCCCCAGTCTTTAGCTTTCCCTCCACTCCCCCCACCTGGCAGCATCTTCCAGGGAAAAATATGACTGAATTGTGCAGTGCCTGCCAGCATCAGGCCATTGTGTGGTGGCTGCCACCATGCCTGGTCCACTTGTATTGTACTTACTACTGCCAGACCCAGTAGCACAGTGGCTGCTAATAGGCCAGGTT
>NW_015325627.1:0-232 GCF_001447785.1 Gekko japonicus
AAAGTAGCCTACTCTGGCCTAAAGATTCCAAAAGATTTGGGGGTGGCATCTGTGAAGGGGGGATTTGGGGAGAGATTTCTTGAATCCATGGTACACCATACAAGCTGCCCTCTGAAGCAGCCATTTTCTCTAGAGGAGCTGATATGTAGTCTGAAGACGTTGTAATTCTAGGCGAACTCTGGGCCCCACCTGGAGGTGGGCAGCCCACCTAGTGGCTCAAATACCAGGGGGA
>NW_015325628.1:0-232 GCF_001447785.1 Gekko japonicus
ATCTGCATATCTCAAATTGTGAATGTTCTTTCCTCCGATTTTCATTCCACTTTCGTCTAAATCTAACAGCTTTCCTTATGTTCTGCATAAATTGAAGAGATAGGGAGATAAAGTACGTCCTTGTCTGACATTTTTGCCAACTGAAAACCATTCTCTTTCCCCATATTCTGTCCTGAGTCGACAGTAGCCTCTTGTCCAGGGCACAGGTTGCACATCAAGAAGAAGAAGAAGA
>NW_015325629.1:0-232 GCF_001447785.1 Gekko japonicus
TAATTCAGCTTAGAGGGAACACTGCCTGGTATCTATACATAAGAGTGAGGCTGCGCATCTGTACACATGTGCCCACTGAACCTGTGGCTGGGGAAGAGTGTTGTATGTGTAAAGATGAATCTATGTTGTCTGTCTGGGAGGTTTTCACATACTCTTGGCTTCGATCGTGAAGTGTAGGACACAGCTCCCCAGAGGAAATGGCACTTTGGAGTGTGGACTTTATGGTATTAAA
>NW_015325630.1:0-232 GCF_001447785.1 Gekko japonicus
CAAGAACCATGTCAGGAAGGCAACAGGAGCACTAGAAGGAGCTCAGCTAGCGTGTCCCAGCTGTACTGAAGCACACTGATGTTTTAAAGGACATTATTTTCAAGTGTGAATAATCTAAGGGCTGGTGCACCACAGCCCAGCTGGGTTATTCTGAAAATCATGGACAGTAGACCTGGCCTCCAGAATCTAGAACCCAGGACTACCACCAATTGAAAATAATGGCCCTTTAAAG
>NW_015325631.1:0-232 GCF_001447785.1 Gekko japonicus
GGTGGCAAAAGCGTCTGTGCCCACGAGGGCCAATGAGGGTTTGCCTTTCCTAAGCCTTGGCAGAATCCAGCCTGTGCTGCAGGCCAGCAAGAAGTGATGGGGCCTTAGTGGGTCTCCCATCGGTGTCCTTGGCAGATCTATTTCCTGGCTTCTAGGCGGGTTCCAGCAGCAGCTTATCTGATCTGTGGCTGAAGCCAAAGCAGCTCCCAGATCATTCTGTACCTGGAAGGAA
>NW_015325632.1:0-232 GCF_001447785.1 Gekko japonicus
TGTCATACCATGCCCTGTGATTAGGTGGGCTGTCTTCCCCAGAATCGCCAGCTTCGCCCTCGCCAGCTCCCTCTGCCCTCGGCAACTCTGCCGTCCCTTCCTGTTCACCAGCTCTGCCCTCCCTCGCATCAGTTCTTATCGTTCAGTTTGGAGCAGGTAAGACTTGTTGGGGGATGGGGTGTGTGTGGGGTTCTGTTTTAGAGCAAAGCCAGTATCATCATGCCCCTGTATA
>NW_015325633.1:0-232 GCF_001447785.1 Gekko japonicus
GCTCTAGCGCACCGCCATCACCGGAAGTCGACCGGGGCCTAATTCTCTTCTTAGAAGAGAAACTGGTTTCTGCTCCTGGATCAAACTTCATAAAAGGTGATAGAATGTTTTTATGTACACTCAATTTTATTCAGTTTCACAGTACCGTCTAAATATGCCAAAGATTTTAAAATTACCAAGGCATAGTAGTGACATTTTGAAACAGTGCTATGAGAGATTGTGATGGCCATAT
>NW_015325634.1:0-232 GCF_001447785.1 Gekko japonicus
CGGCGGCGGAAGCCTCCGGCGCGCAGCCGGCCCGGGACTTCACCCTCCGTCTCGGCACTTGGAACCTGGTGGGGGCCCTCGCGCGCCTCGATGTGGACATCCTCCTCCTGCAGCACACCGGCCTCACCGCGGAGGCGGACTGTGTCTCCGCCGAGCGCGCCTGGCGCCGCTGGGGCCCGTCGACGTGGACTGTGCAGCGGACCGGCGGCCCGCCGGAATACCGGCGCGCCGG
>NW_015325635.1:0-232 GCF_001447785.1 Gekko japonicus
TTAGAGGGAGCATTGCTGACAGTGACAACCCTAGTTTACACTAAGTAAATAGTTTTTAAAAAGAAAAGGTGTTGAAGATCAATCTCAACCAATGATCAGCCCCTCCAAAATAGTAAATTTGTCTCGCAAGCTGCTTGCCAGCAAACTCTTCCTGCGACTTCCACTGACTGTCTCACGATAGCCACTGGATGCCGCTTGCACTGATTGCTGACAGACCAGCTTTGCTACTTCC
>NW_015325636.1:0-232 GCF_001447785.1 Gekko japonicus
TTGTTCACAGAGCAGGGGCAGCTGTGCTTATGGCTCAGTCTCTCAGGATCTCCAGTTAGTCAACAGATCCATAAGAATCCATCGGGCAGGACTTACAATCTTTCTTCTTTCTCAGGCAGAATGGAGGGGAGGTTTTAAAAAAGACAAATCAGGGACTTTCTCTGATGGGGAAAGTAGGGTTTCCAACTCCAAGTTAAGAAATTTCTGGAGATATGGGGGGTGGAGCCTGAGG
>NW_015325637.1:0-232 GCF_001447785.1 Gekko japonicus
AAAACTGTAAGTATTTTCAACAACCTAACCATGGGGGAATTGTTACACAAATTTAACCAAAACTACTAATACACTCTATCACCACCACATTTGTCATCAAGTGAAAATTTAATCAAATCTTTGAACCTGATAGTATTATCTTACTTACAGCAAAACATTCTAATACATTTAACTATTAACTAAGGAATGTGTTCTTACCAAGCATGCTTGAAAATAGATAGTAAAGGTAAAG
>NW_015325638.1:0-232 GCF_001447785.1 Gekko japonicus
TCTCTAGACAGATCATGGCGTTCTACTAAATTCAGAGCACCTAAGACATCTTCTAAGAACAACCTTCAACTCATCTTGGGAAAGTTTCGCTTGATAGACACCTGGAGAACTCTTCACCCGACTCAAAAGGATTTTACCTACTTTTCGCCCAGGCATAATTCTTTTTCGAGGATAGATTATATATTGATTTCGGACACGTTACTTGCGCAACTTTCATCCATGGATATTGGCA
>NW_015325639.1:0-232 GCF_001447785.1 Gekko japonicus
GGGAAGGGGGGCAGCCAGGAAAGTGAATCGCCCCTGAAGGCTCTCCCTGCCCCACCCATTTTGCTTCTTGCAGAGGACGGTTCAAGGGGGCAACGAGTCTGTTCTAGAGCGGTGGTGGACGGCGGCAATGCGTCACTTCCCACCACTGCCCCCCGCCCCCCCCAAATTAGAGCAGAGGGTCTCAGACTAAATGCATCAGCCCCAAACCATACGATCAGGTAACCTGACAGTA
>NW_015325640.1:0-232 GCF_001447785.1 Gekko japonicus
AAAAATGCATCAATGTTTGGCCTTTCTATGTCGGGTGTGGTTCGTTTGCAATGGCTCACCCTGCAGTTCAACCATCCCCGTGTTACTTTTGCCATGTCACAACAAACATCTAACAAGCATGATTTTGGCATTATTATTGAAGCAACTTGTAGTTGCAGTCAACCACTTGACAACCTGTTAAATCTGAATGGCTACTACACAGAGCAGCTGCCACACAGATGCAATTGCAAGT
>NW_015325641.1:0-232 GCF_001447785.1 Gekko japonicus
AAAAAGTATCTTTCTTGAAAGGTAATCCATCTTGTATTTGATTCAAGGCCCATTCTTTCAAAGCCCCGGTGCATTCTGGGGTTACAGCCCACTTAACCATTCTCTTGTCCACAGGTAAACCACACCACAGAGTGTCATAGAGGGAGCTTACCACTGGGTAAAGCTTTACTCAAGGAAACATGATTCTGTTCCTTGGAACTGAAACGACAGGTGTCTTACTATTGGACAAAGT
>NW_015325642.1:0-232 GCF_001447785.1 Gekko japonicus
TCCTTTATTTCCTACAGCAGGCATTGACATATGTATCTGGTCAGATCATGCTCCAGTAACTTGTTCAATGCAAAACATAGAAAAAACCACACGTAGTCACTCTTGGAGACTGAATAACGTATATTTGAAAATACAGTCCTTTGCGGAAAATATTGAAAGGAATATCACAGACTATTTCAAATTTAATGCTTCTTGTGGAACCTCACAACCAATTATTTGGGATGCATTTAAA
>NW_015325643.1:0-232 GCF_001447785.1 Gekko japonicus
GGGGGGGGGGAGCAAAGGAGGTTTACTGGCTTTCTTCTTGGGGTAGTGGTAGATTAAAAATAGGACATGCTTCTTGCTGAGCCTAAAGACTTTTCTGACAGGATTCTATGTCAGATTCTCTAAAGGCACCATGTTTGAAAATGGAATATGGAGCAATAAAGGGTATCTTAGCATGTAAACAAGATTCTCATGCTATGTCTTAGACAGAAGGTGATGCACAAAAATGGCTCAT
>NW_015325644.1:0-232 GCF_001447785.1 Gekko japonicus
TTCTGGCCCGTGTGACCGGGGCCTTAATTGCTTTACCACTCAAACCATTTGAACCCCCTACTGGTGCTCAACTATGGCCAAGCAGCAGCCATTCTCATTAAAAAATATGCCACCCATGTAGGATTGCCAACTCTGGGTTGTGAAGTCCCTGAATATTTGGTAGCAGAGCCTGGGGAAGGTGGAGTTTAGGGGAGGAGCAGGGATGCCATGTCTCCTGCTATAGTGCGAGACC
>NW_015325645.1:0-232 GCF_001447785.1 Gekko japonicus
AGGGAACATTGGTCTTCGGTATAGTCCTTCGCACAAGGAAAATAACAGAGCATTATTGTTACTCCTAATAAAGTTTAGGGTGAGCCAGCCACTTTGTGCGTGGCTGTGTCGAATGGCCAAAGTACCACACTTGGGACAGTGGGTATAAACCAGTAATTTGCCTCACAGATTATGTATGAAGTCAAAAATCACACTCACCTCTACTTGGCCCTGTGGTACCCAAGACCCAAGT
>NW_015325646.1:0-232 GCF_001447785.1 Gekko japonicus
GAGGGAAAGGAGAGAAGGAAAGAAAGAAAGCGAGAAGAAGAAAAAGGACAGAAAGAAAGTGAAAGAAAGAAAGAGGGCAAACACGTGGAGAGGGGGGGAGGCTCTCTCACCCACCTCAATCAAGCCCCCACTGCCACCATCACCACCACCACCCTGCACCAGCCAGGGGCTTTGGAGGCCTTCCCTAGGCTCTGTGCCTCAGCGCAGGTGGGGGGCTCTGCAACTTACCTGG
>NW_015325647.1:0-232 GCF_001447785.1 Gekko japonicus
GTAACAGGCTTTTATCACATGCTTGTGAGGCTGCTGTCAAAGAGAAAGCCTTATTGAGGACATGTAAATCCCCTCCATCTTAGTCAGGGTGACTCACATGCACAGAACTAGAAGCAGAAAATTCTAGATCTCAGTGTTTGTTGTTCAGATTCAGATTTCAGTTTAGGTTTTTGATGGGGGACTACTTTGGTGGGGGAAGACTGAGAGGGTGCGGTCAGATGGCGTGCTGAGA
>NW_015325648.1:0-232 GCF_001447785.1 Gekko japonicus
TTGTCTGGTGTCTGCTGGCCAGATCCCGGCCTGGATTTCCCAGCATGCTCTCTGCCCCACCAGCCCGGCCCGACGTTTAAACTGAAATCAATTCCAATAACACTGCTGCATTGACAGCCCTTCACGGCACTCTCTCGGGCTAATTAACAGCCTCTTGGGTCACCGGGACAACGGTGCTCAGTGTGGTGCCGTGCCTGCTTCTCCACTGGCAGCCAGCAAAGCAGGGAGGGAG
>NW_015325649.1:0-232 GCF_001447785.1 Gekko japonicus
CACCGACTCCTGGAGTGGACTCGGGCAGTCTAAAACACTGGCCTGGACGGAAGGAACAAAGTTGTCACAGCACCACAGATGAGTGTGGTTTGGTTGAGAGGGCCAGTGCATTTCAGAGACCAGGAGAACAGCCCAGAGAAGAACTTTTCAGTATGTAAAATCAGTAGAATATAAGGTCAGGAAGGCCGGCTGCCTTGTTTTCTTATCTTCAGTAATAACACAGAGAGCACAG
>NW_015325650.1:0-232 GCF_001447785.1 Gekko japonicus
CCCCCCACTCCCTACATAATGCTGAGCAGGTTTGCTGTCCTAGATTTATTAACTGCTGCTCTGTATCTGATCACTTCCAAACCTTATCACCTAAGGCAAACCTTTGTGTCGCCATTCCTTCCTCACACACTATCTAGAACCCCATTCATTATATTCAAAATACAATGTGGTCTTCCTAGAACAATGAGGGGTGCTGTGCTGCATCAACTGAAACGTCAAGAAAGCATTTTTT
>NW_015325651.1:0-232 GCF_001447785.1 Gekko japonicus
CCCACGCATGGGACCTGCTCCCCTTGTGTAGATCGAGGGGTCTCAGTGCCTAGATGAGGTGAGATGGTGGGGATGGAAGGCAGGGTTTCGATTTGTTAGGCACCGGGGAACGTTTTGGGACATATCGATCCTGTACAAGAGACAGGATCCACTATGTTTATTGTCTAATTTCTCCCTGGGGGAACCCTAAGTGGCTTGTAGAAGGGGGGGGAGAGTATTAAATCGTAAAATC
>NW_015325652.1:0-232 GCF_001447785.1 Gekko japonicus
ACACGTCTTCAGATACATTGAAACAGATGTCCATACAGTCCATACAGTTTTGGTCATTTGGACAATGTATGTGCCCACCTCCACTCTGCTGGATCATACCAAGGGCCCACCCAGCCCAGATGCCAGCCAGATACTTCAAAGAAACCCAACGAAACAGGCACCCGGTAGCTCCTGTTGTTCACCCCCCAGCCACCAGCATTCAAAGGTATGCTGCCTCTGGATGTGGAGGTTC
>NW_015325653.1:0-232 GCF_001447785.1 Gekko japonicus
GGGAGCTGCTGTTTGTCCTGTTGGGGCAACTTATCTGTCTTGATGGGCTGTACATACATTTCCCTAATCAGCCAAGTAGCAGCTCCCTGAAGCTGTTCCAAGTTGAAGACATGATACCAGGGCAAGGGAAGGGGAAGAGAGAAGCCTGAGAAGTAAGTTTTGAGAATTGGCTGACTTGGCAAGACCTGGGCAGACTCAGAAACCATATAATGTTTGGTTAGGCCCTTAGTTC
>NW_015325654.1:0-232 GCF_001447785.1 Gekko japonicus
CGTATCTGCCAAGTCCAACATCTTCTCAAGGTGTTCTTCTACTATAGGTGTTATCGGACATTTCCATTTCTATGTATAATCATTTTCATTGCTGTAGTCAAATATAGGAACAAAGTTCCATAACATAAAAGACTCTGGTTTCAGCTTTACCTTAGTCTTTAGAATGTTCCACAGATTCCATATCTTCCTCCATAAAAAAATTGTCAAAAGTAATGTAATCATCTGTCTGATA
>NW_015325655.1:0-232 GCF_001447785.1 Gekko japonicus
CCCGCAAGCAGGCTCAGGGCGGGGTACAACATGCAATATACTGAACAAGGAATAAAGCTGTTTAAAAACCCTAAAAACAACTGTTCCAAATTCCAACTCAATCACAAGTTGAAGACCTATCTACGGATTACAACACAGTCCTTGTGTTGTGTGTAAGTCAGCCACAAGGACTTTCTGTCAGGCGCGTGCTGTGAGTTTCCTACTGGGAACTCAGTTGCCAGGTACCCAGGGT
>NW_015325656.1:0-232 GCF_001447785.1 Gekko japonicus
GTACTTGCTCCCCCCCCCCACAGCCATGTATACCTACTCCTAACTCTCACCTTTAATATCTGCAGCCTATTCTGCTGCCATCCAAAGTGTGGCGATTTAGGAGAGATGAGATGGCCTTCTTCTTAGTGGCAGCGCGACATATGTGGAACATCCTCCCAGGGGAATTCACTACCAGCAGATGTCGTGATGGACCATAAACACAATTGGCTTTAAAAGAGGGCTGAACAGATCT
>NW_015325657.1:0-232 GCF_001447785.1 Gekko japonicus
CTCTAGCAGTTCTGTCTCCTGCTGCATCTCAAAGCTCAGCTGGGTCAGCTATTGACACCGTTCTGTTTTTTAATAATAATAAATGATTAGTCAAGCTCCAAGATTTTTCATTTTTTTCTCCTCTCTAGAAAAAATGATTGGACAGATTAATTAAGTAATAAGCATTCACATAATCCCTGCTATAAACATGAGTAATGCCCCAGGCCAATCTCAGATTTCACTGCTGCACTCT
>NW_015325658.1:0-232 GCF_001447785.1 Gekko japonicus
CTCCTCCTCCTCCTTCTTTTTCTCCTCCTGGACTGTTTAGTCACTGTGTACATTAAGTTGCAAACTGAAAGCTGAGAGGGAAGTGAAAGTGAATAGTGTATTATTGGAACCTGAGACTGTCTGGGAGAAAACCCACATGACCCTTCCACTTAGGAACTGAGTAAGGTAAATAGCATTGCTTTCTCCAGCTTAGGGGAGACATCAATATGCTTGGGACATCAGCAGCTGTTAT
>NW_015325659.1:0-232 GCF_001447785.1 Gekko japonicus
TCTGATCCAGCAGAGCTCTTCTTATGTTCGTATATTCAATAGGACTAGGATCACACAACAAATGAAAGCCAGCATGGAGTGCCATACTGATGAAAGGGCATTACAAAGGCAGAAGACACTGCAGTTAAAAAAAGGAAGTGATAAACAGTACAATAGACTACAATACTATTTCTTGCAGAAGCGACCACCTTATGCTACCATAGTAAAAGTTCCCTCCTGAACATTTCTGTTT
>NW_015325660.1:0-232 GCF_001447785.1 Gekko japonicus
GCAGCCTTGGTACCCCTAATTCAAGGCATGGATTTCATCATGGCCATGTTGTGTACAGTGCCCACTAGATGTAGCAGATAATAGTTCTAGTTTAAGAGTGGTCTAGTGTTTAGACTGTTTGACTAAGATCTGAGAGACCTGGTTTCAAATCCTCACTGTGCCATGGCAGCTTCCTTCGGCCAGTCACACACTTTCAGCCTCATCTACCTCACAAAGTTGTTGTGAGGATAAA
>NW_015325661.1:0-232 GCF_001447785.1 Gekko japonicus
GAAAGGTGGGTTAACCAGAGAAACAAAGACGCGTTTCTCCTTATAAAAGCTCCTTTTTGGGGCTGTCTTTTCTCGCCATAAACTATCAGGGTCCGTCCTCTAATCTACAGCTACTGGCTGAAGGGGGATGACGAGGGGGTGACGTTCTCCTAAGGGGCATTGGGCAATATGCAGATCTTATTCCTACATCAAAGGGGACCTTTTGGTTAGGTGTGAATCTTCCGTTTCCATG
>NW_015325662.1:0-232 GCF_001447785.1 Gekko japonicus
TTGCATTCAAGGCACGAGAGAAGGAGGAAGGGGACTCCTCTAGTGAGATCTGTCCATCTTCCCACAGACATGGTCAGGTCAGCTTCTCAGGGGGGGGCAGCCATGTCTCCTTGCATTCTGAAAAGCACCGTGCCCATTGACAGTATGATGATCGAGCTGATGGTAATGAAAGTGGTGGTGGGAAGCCTGAGGCAGGCGCTGGCAAAGCTCATTATAAGAAGAAAAGGAAGTT
>NW_015325663.1:0-232 GCF_001447785.1 Gekko japonicus
CCCTGGAGGGCTTTACAATCTGCCAACCCGCATCTCCTGGGCTCTATATCCGGCAGAAAAAATAGGTATTTTTCCTGATTTATTTTTTTGGGGGGGCTCGGTATAGTCTGAATGCACACTCCTAGTCTGTACCCAACTACAGTTGAAGGACTGAACTGAGAATAACACTTTTAAACTGGGGCTGGGGGTGGAAACCAATGCCAAAGGGCACTGAAGAACACTGAACCTTTGT
>NW_015325664.1:0-232 GCF_001447785.1 Gekko japonicus
TCATCCAAGATTTTAGCATGCAATTACAATGTCGGCTGATCCTATGGGATGGGCAATGTTTCACAAAGCTTCATGGGAGTTGTAGTTTATGATCCCACAGTGTGTTTCCCCCCCCCTTACTGGTTTGGTGTATTAAAAATTGAAACTGAAAATCCAGCAAGAAATACTCAAACATGGCAAATAAATATTTTACAAGCAAGCAGTCCTGTATAAGGGTCAAGAAGCGACAGTT
>NW_015325665.1:0-232 GCF_001447785.1 Gekko japonicus
AAACATGTGGAGGACCATGTACAAACTGACAAAGACCTTTTTAGATCTGCCAGGGCCAAAGCGTCTAGCGGAGAACGTGAAGTTTAAAATCGACAAGTTCAAGCAGCACCTGCCGGTCCTCTCCATTGCCTGCAACCGTGGGATGAAGGACAGACACTGGGAGCAGGTGCCGTAAGAGTGTGTCTGTGGTAGTGGTGGAATGAATGGATGAGTATAAGTTTTAAGGCTGTAC
>NW_015325666.1:0-232 GCF_001447785.1 Gekko japonicus
CTAGCTCAGCTTAGAGGGAACCCTGGTGAGGACTGAAGGTGGGTGAAACAGATTCATTACTTGCATTTATAGGTATTCAGTATTTCAAAACACGCTGTCCTCAAGTGAGTTCGTATTCTTGCTTGAATGAGATCTGGAATTTTCAGAATTCGGTAGACATTGCTGAAATCATGGGGCATCTGGTTTGCCTTACATAAGGCACCAACTGCTCAACAGAAACTATAGAGATCAT
>NW_015325667.1:0-232 GCF_001447785.1 Gekko japonicus
CTGGTCTGATCTAGCAGGGCTCTTCTTTAACCCTAAGAACAAAGGCCTTCGGGCTTTAAACTAGTAGCTCATACAAGTCGAATGAATACAGTGCACAGCAGGTAGAACTGAGCCTTCAGCCAGATGTGATGGGGTGTGTGTGGGAGGCTCAGGTAGAGATCTTTGGTATGAGAATTGGCGATGGGAAGGTGTTCACAAGAAGATTTTCATCTGTGAAATGTTGGAGGGCATG
>NW_015325668.1:0-232 GCF_001447785.1 Gekko japonicus
CCCTACTCTGTTCAAAGGGGCTGTCCCTGTGGTAAGGGTATGCCCAGCCTAAAGAAGCAAGCATACGCACAGATTATTCAAACGCACCTCGCTCGAGAACGCGAACACTTCTGAAATTAGACCCATGTGTATCAGACGCACTGATAGCCTGTACATTTCGCTAGCAGTGAATTAAAGAAGTGTGGCTTTTCCTGAAGCAAAACCGCCAATTACTGGTCTTAACTGTGGAGAA
>NW_015325669.1:0-232 GCF_001447785.1 Gekko japonicus
ATCGGGGGATGTGACTTAACTTCGTGCCCTGAAAAGCCTCAACTGCCCATTTTCCCTCATTAAACTGCTGATAAAAGGACGAGGTACTTTTTAACCTGTTGGATTGGCAACCTGATATCTCTGCTGTGTCTGGTGGTGGCCCTCCACGGCATCAGGCACAATCCTTTCCTGGTGCTTCTCGCCTGAAATCCTTTTAACTGGAGATGTCGGAGATAGATTCTGAGGCCTTCTG
>NW_015325670.1:0-232 GCF_001447785.1 Gekko japonicus
CCCCATATGCCATTTGCTGAATGCAACTCATCCGACCTTATGGAACTTCTCTTCATCCTTCCTGAAGACTTTCTTGTTGTTAAGAGAAATCCCTTTAATTCCTTTTCATCTATTTTCTCCCTGGAATACAACATATTGTGTCTTTCCCTTCTTTTTAGGAATGTACAGTGTGTTTCCTAGCAATTCTGTTATGGTCAGAGAGATTCAGAGAGGAAAGGAGGTGTGTTGGTGT
>NW_015325671.1:0-232 GCF_001447785.1 Gekko japonicus
AAAGAAATTGCACACCCATAGTGGACAGTGAGGAACAATTTTAGCACTTTCACTTGCACAAGGGCTATCCTTCACTTGGGTCCAATACACTCGGTCCAATACATTTGTGCTAATAGTGCTCCCTTCTGTGCAGCAGTAACAGCTGCCCAAGTAGTAATAGCATTAGCAGCAAGGCAAGTTCTGTATCCAGGTATGCAGTGATTTTCACACACTGCCATATTTACTTAAAGAA
>NW_015325672.1:0-232 GCF_001447785.1 Gekko japonicus
GGTCCACCAAGTTCAGTATTTTCTGTCAGTCTAGCAGCAGCTTCCCAGGGTCTCTCCCTTGAACCCAGTGCTCTGCCATGAAACTATGGCCCCCTCCAACCCAGAAATCTGATTCTGTTTCCTGTCCCTCCTGGAGCTTTTTGGCAAACACTGATTTCTGGATTTTGCCTCTCTTGCTCTATCAACCTGACCCAAATGGCCCAGGCAAGCCCGATCTTCTCAAATCTTGGAA
>NW_015325673.1:0-232 GCF_001447785.1 Gekko japonicus
AATAAATAAAGAACATCTCTCCTGCAAAAAGGAAAAATGTTCCTACTTGAGTGTGAAACCCAACATTAAAAAGATGGGGTTAAAGACAAGCATGTTTTAAACCTTTGTTTACAGAAATATGTCCATATACACAAAGATTAAAAGCATAGTTGCCAAAGTATTCTCTCCTGTCCTTTGTCCAACCTTTCCTAGGGTTGCCACTATCCAGGCAGGGCCTGGAGATCTGGATTAA
>NW_015325674.1:0-232 GCF_001447785.1 Gekko japonicus
AAACTAAAATACAATTGTATAGCATGATTGATATTCATCTACAGAAATTGGTCATCCATTGAAAAATTACCACGAGTCCTCTGTTGCATATCTCTGGGGGTATGCCACGTAAGAGAATCATGATCAATATCTCTTATGGATGTTCTAAGTACTAAAATAAGCTACTGTGGGGCTCAGTTTGAAACAGGACTATAGTAAGAGGGAGGGGGTTAAACCTTATGGTGCATGTATT
>NW_015325675.1:0-232 GCF_001447785.1 Gekko japonicus
TTACAGTGGGGTCAGGATCTTCTATTTACTTCAGCTGACAGTAGAAACTTCTATGAATGGAGATGAGCTAGTTGAAGGAGCTTCTGACTGTATAGCTGAGGAAAGTTGTGATAAGAACATAGCTTAGCAGAGTGTGTGGAGGGCACTTACAGTGTAATCCTGAGAAGAATTGTGTCCTTCTAAGCTCATTTACTTCAATGGATCTAGAAAACTGTAACTCTGTTTAGGATTG
>NW_015325676.1:0-232 GCF_001447785.1 Gekko japonicus
AGTGAGGAACACGTTGTGGGATTATATTCTCATTGCCCTAAATTTCAATGACATATCCCACTGCCACCAACTGGAAATGTTGGCTATAACATCAGCCTTAGCCCTAGGATAAGTGCTAACAAGGCGCTTGTTGTTATAAAACCAGTTCTGAACCCAGGAGTAACCAGAAGCCAGTGATTTGTAAATTAACCCTCTAAAACTGATTTTGCAATGCTTATACAGAAAACTTTCA
>NW_015325677.1:0-232 GCF_001447785.1 Gekko japonicus
AATGGTCTGCTTTAGTACCAACAAGAGGGTCGTCACCCTTTCCCCAGACAACAAAAGCAGCTAGAGACAAAGACAGATTAAATAACACCTGGAGAAGAGAATGACAAAGGCCCTTTATTTTGTGGACCTGGCAAGGCTATGAGAAAGTAGGTATGCTCACTGGTGACTAGTACCACTATTCTGTAAATCATATTAACGCTTCAGGAAGAAGCAGGGGTCGTTTCGTAGAAAA
>NW_015325678.1:0-232 GCF_001447785.1 Gekko japonicus
AAACCATCTTGGGTTTCCCTTCTTTGTAGATTTCCTGTCTGACTCCTGTGAACAGGTCTTTTATCTATGGAAGTTGTGCTTGCATTAAGGCGGGATTTTCTTTGCCACAACAAAATCTGACAATGGACAGCTGGTCTCCCTCTAAAGGCTCACTGTGTAGCCGTGGGCTGCAGTCATATGACTCTGTGCCAGGATCACGACTCAATTGCCTATTGAACAGATGTCTGGCTCC
>NW_015325679.1:0-232 GCF_001447785.1 Gekko japonicus
CTCTGCACAAACTGCAGGACATTGTTGTACTCTCCAAACATGGTGGAGATGCAGACTGTGAAGTCCACGAGGGAACCTTCAGGATCACGGTTTCTTATTTCAAAAAGTGGTAGCTGGTCAATATCTCCTTTAGGAGACCAATGTATTGACATGTAATGTGGTTCCCAGTCTTCTGGTTCCAAACATTTCAAGTCTGTGGCACCATAAGGGAAGTCAAATCTATCAGAATGGA
>NW_015325680.1:0-232 GCF_001447785.1 Gekko japonicus
GACTTAAAATGTGTACTTCAAATGTTGCTGAAGCTCTAATTAGAATGCAAGTAAATGCTATTTCTTTGTCTGGAAGCCTATGCCTGCTGAATTTGATGGAAGTTAAATTATTTTTTTCCCTCTTTTGCCTCAGAGGCCTTGGTGTCCTATAACTGAACTAAAATCACCTCACAACAGCTAACCATGTATTCTACAGCTGCTCTGAACTGAGGCTTTTGCACACTTCCATATT
>NW_015325681.1:0-232 GCF_001447785.1 Gekko japonicus
TATCCAATTACTGTTACTGTTCAAACCCCATAAGCATACCTGCTACCCTGCCCCAAAAGACCAGCTCCACCAAATACATACTAAAGGGTATGGATTTATTTGAAGGACAAACCTCCCTAGGTTGGCTTCCCCTTGGAGAAGTCAGAACTTTAATCTTATGACAGTTTATATTGGTTTTATTTACAAATATACAAGTCAAGTTCAGGAGGAGGCAAAGAAGCAGTCTTCAAGA
>NW_015325682.1:0-232 GCF_001447785.1 Gekko japonicus
GTCATACTGAAATATATGCCTGTTAACCAATATAAGACTTTTCCGGAGCGCTCTCTCTCTCTCTCCCCCTCTCCACATACACACACAAACTAATTGGATCCCACTGAATCAGTAGTACTATTTCATGTTTTGCAGACTGCTCCCACACTTTAACTTCGACGTCACAACAAATTACACAGCAAATCTAAAACTTAGTGTATACGCCAAACGTTCCCTTTCCTCTGATTGTGAC
>NW_015325683.1:0-232 GCF_001447785.1 Gekko japonicus
CAAGATAAAGCACAGCACCCATGCCGCCACTGGCAGGAAGAGTGGGTCTCCAAAGGGGAGACAATCCCACAACCGGGGGTGGTCTTCCAGCACAAGCAGATTGATGCTGGCATACGGATCAGGGGTGGATGCGCCGTGGGCAGACAGCCCTCTCAGTGCCTCCATCCTCAATCACTGATTCCAAGTCTTCTCAGACTGGGGGGAACTGATGTGCGCGCGCACACACTTGCAG
>NW_015325684.1:0-232 GCF_001447785.1 Gekko japonicus
ATTTTGAGCATGGCTTCACGGTTGCTGACATCAACTGGAATACTGTAGAAACAGTGCACGAGGCACACAAAACAGACGACAAAAGACCCAACATTAACTGCTACTCAGTTTCCTAACTGGCTGAGAAGGAGGTGACTTTGGGGCCTATTTATATAGCCAATGTAGATATTTGAAACTGAATTAGCAGTCATGGTTCCCTGCAGTGCTTTCATTTAAAAAGTGCCAGTACGTT
>NW_015325685.1:0-232 GCF_001447785.1 Gekko japonicus
GAGACCTTCCCCCCAAGGAGATCGCCCATCCTGGCCCTATCGGACCCCAATCCTTCGGCAACCCAGCCACACCCTGCGCTCGGGTTGCTAACCTCCAGGCGGGGGCTGGAGATCTGGGAATTCGACTGATCTCCAGACGGCATGCGTTGCTGGTTTGTTTGTGTAAAATATTTATTCTGCTTCGCCCGGAGGTCAGTTATAGTGGGAGATCGCCAGCCGCCACCTGGAGGTT
>NW_015325686.1:0-232 GCF_001447785.1 Gekko japonicus
CTTTGTACCCTGAGTTGTCTAAGAATGGGTGGCTGTTCCCAAGATAGCCCATTTTTGGCTCAAATGCCTGAGGGTACTGGAGGGGGGGCACTTAGGATGGAAGAGCAGCATCAACCAAGCCCTTAGTTCTGGAGTGCCGTACAGGTGATGAGGCTTAACCCATTTTCACACTGTTGTATGTGCAGGTGAGAATAAATAAAGCCAGCAAAAATGCTGACTCTGTTTGAAGTCA
>NW_015325687.1:0-232 GCF_001447785.1 Gekko japonicus
CCGCCCCAACTCAGCCACAGAATGCCAGGCGGCCTCCGGCCCCGACGAAGCTCCGGTCCGCCTCGCTCCCGCTCCGCTGACGAGTTGCACCATCCGCAATGACAGGACCGCCCCCACAGCCTCCCAGCCGAGCCTCGCCCAGCCGGGGAGCTCCCGAAACGCCAAGCCCTCGAGTCCGAAGCCCGACAGAGCTCCCCGCCTGTTCGACGACTCGGCGAAACTGCTGCCGAGT
>NW_015325688.1:0-232 GCF_001447785.1 Gekko japonicus
CTGTCAAATTATGTTTTATTATGACTAAAGCTGGCAACTTTAATATGCACAGTATTTCATCATTTTAATGACAGGTACATATCACTATTAACAAGGGCCATTCATCTGCCTCTGATAATAAGAGACAGATGTGCCATCAAAGCTGGTGGCTAAGCCATTGTGTGATTGCAAGCCAAACGAATCAATGAATGTTCAGAATGTTGGTATCTTACCATTCTACTAAGCCAGTCTG
>NW_015325689.1:0-232 GCF_001447785.1 Gekko japonicus
CACACACACACACACAGGATAAACTAACTGCAAGGGAGAATATAACAAAGTCTGCAACTTCCACACACACAAAAAAAAGTAGATGAGAATCCAGTGGCACCTCAGAGACAAACAAGATTTTTTTGCACCACAGTATGCCAGCATTTTCACGACTGACCTGGAACAGAGCTTCCTCAGCTCCCATCCATTAACAACCTTCTTGTACCTGAGATTTATTGACGACATTTTCATC
>NW_015325690.1:0-232 GCF_001447785.1 Gekko japonicus
AAACTGACTCGGAAACTTTTCATTTAGAGTCATTTCTAACACTTTTTGTCTGGGATCTTTTAACTGGTGGTGTTGGAAACCAGCTCTGGGACCTCTGGCTGGGAAAATATCTGCCCCATGATGCTGACAGATGAAGGTATTTAGACCAAGGGCTCTTCCGCATCCTCATTTTCGTCACTTGTGTTCCCCTATTGCTTTGGGTTTTCTTTTCTTTTCCGCACATGTTTTGCTC
>NW_015325691.1:0-232 GCF_001447785.1 Gekko japonicus
AACTAGTCCTAGTATTACAAACATATGGGCGGGTGGCAGGTCTAAAGATAAACTTCCAAAAGTCAAAAATTTTAACAAAAAATTGTCCAAAGGCAACTGAAGAGGAATTACGAGAAAAAACTAGCTTTGAATTAAGTAAGAAAATCAAATATTTAGGTGTGTGGTTAACAAATAAATGTAGTGCATTATTTGAAAACAATTATAAAAGATTGCTTGGAGATGTGAAAAAAGA
>NW_015325692.1:0-232 GCF_001447785.1 Gekko japonicus
GGGGGACATGTGCCCTCTGCTTCACCTCTTAGTTGGTGGACTGGACAATATGACTGGAAACAGTCCTCTTTCTTGTATCACAATTTTGTGAGATTAAGGGCCAATGGTGACATTAGCTGTGCCTAGGGTTGCCAGGTGCTTGCCATCTGCTGGCAGGGGGCTCGAGGCTGCTCCCTAGAAGTGACAGCATCGCGCCAAACACATCATGTAGGGGATGCTCTAGCATTTGGCC
>NW_015325693.1:0-232 GCF_001447785.1 Gekko japonicus
TTAATGTCTAATTTAGTGGGTTCCCCCTTCCCGCTTTTCCCCCCCAAAGGAAAGAATTTTAACCTTTGTTTTACAGCTTCTTCGTGCTGCCATGTTCTGAAATCATTTGTACTTTGTTGGACTTTATATTTCTTGTTCACCACCACTGGAATGTGTGCTGGTGGAGGGGCAGCACATAACATCTCTTAAGAAAACAAGAAGAAAGAAAACATTGGCCACCTTCCACACAAAG
>NW_015325694.1:0-232 GCF_001447785.1 Gekko japonicus
TACATGAATGGAAACACGAACTTCGCATGGGGCTGGGAAGATCTGTTCAGAAGAGGAATTAAAGATGAATTAACAATGAGGAGGTGAGCGTTGAAGTTAATAGGGTGGATAAAATGACGGCGGGAGTTCGGGCAGGGAAGAGAGGAGTAATTGGGAAGCTGAGTGAGGAAATCATATTTGAATAGGAAGCTGCCACGAAGATTATGGGATTTTCTCCTGTTAAAAAAAAAAA
>NW_015325695.1:0-232 GCF_001447785.1 Gekko japonicus
TGAAAACCGACAACACAAGGAGGCAGGTGCGGGGAAAATGTCACGGTGAAAAAACAATCACGAGACTGTAACCAAATGTCATCGATGAACAAACTGAATCCCATACTGTTTGTGTCCCATGCACACACAAGTCCAAACATGTAACCTGTAAAGCTGTACAAGATCTGATGTCTGAAGGACATGACCCAGGCCAGGAATATAGAATTTGTGACCCACCAAGCCTAACTCAGTC
>NW_015325696.1:0-232 GCF_001447785.1 Gekko japonicus
TCAGAAAACTCATTTGTGGCTGCAACACTCAAAGTTTGACTTAAGTATTGGCCAAAGCTTGTAGCATCATGATCAAGACTCAGCACCTTTACCAGTCAAAGTTGGTTTATACCTGCTATGGACCAAGACTCTTTTCAAGCATGGAAAAAAGTAGGAATTACTAGAATTGTGGATGTAATACAAAAAGGTAGGTTAACACCCAAAACAGACCTGGAATGGAAAAGCAACATCA
>NW_015325697.1:0-232 GCF_001447785.1 Gekko japonicus
TTTCATTTTCTAATATCTCAAATACATTTCACATTTCTAACTTCCCCACCAATTCCATCTCCAGTTAGCTCACTTTAGAAAGAAACTGAAAGAAAACATCCAAAGCATCTAACATCTTTATGCCATAATTTCTGTTTAAACATACATCACTGTGCTGTTTTCTATCGCATAACTGCCATTTAACCATTAGAAACATCCGAAATTCAATTTGTTTCCTATCTAGATTTCTCCT
>NW_015325698.1:0-232 GCF_001447785.1 Gekko japonicus
CTACGTTGTTCAGGGACCTGCAGAGAGGACTTTAATAGCTGTGTCTCTTTATTGGCGTGGACATCCGGCCTTCTGCGAGGACCCTCAAAGCAACTTACAAACTAAAGGTGCCAGGCGCGGAACAGATTCGGCTGTGCCGTCGCACTGAAGCAAGGGAGCAGTTCAAAGTTGCAGAGTTTTATTCATTTCTTAGAGTCTTTCCTTGTAGCTCAAGGCGGCTTGCGGTTCATTG
>NW_015325699.1:0-232 GCF_001447785.1 Gekko japonicus
CCTGCTGCCCCCACTTCCTTCCAGACCTATGGGGTGGGATCTCCAGTGGTGACTTGTGTGGACAGCTCTGCATGTGCTACCATGCTGCTGCTTCTGCCTGTCCCATTAATATCAATTAATATGATTACAAGTTTGTTTAAATAACTTACTTTAATTCCAGTGTTGAAAGACAACATGCCGTTTCCTCAGAATTACCGGCTGCAATCACACAAACTAGATAATGCACTTTCAA
>NW_015325700.1:0-232 GCF_001447785.1 Gekko japonicus
CCTAATTCCGCAACAGCTAGTTTCATGCTCTTTCTCCTCTGATCTCAGACCTGAGACCCTTTAAAGGGGAGTGGGGGGGTGGATTGGACCAAAGATCTTCTGCATTTCAAGCATGTCTGTACTCCACCAAGGAGCTCTGGGCTCTTTTCAGTGTAATACATGCAGGTGGGCACTGGATGATACCTTCTAAGGCATCCGACCATTGGTCTGTCTAGCTCAGGGGTCCCCAACA
>NW_015325701.1:0-232 GCF_001447785.1 Gekko japonicus
GGCTAAAGAAAAGATAATAACTCTGGAAAATAAGGTGAGAGAAAGAAATTTGAAACTTAGAGGGTTTGAAGAAAAGGCGGAAGAAAATACAGAACTAGCCATATTTATTGCGTCATGGCTTGCTAAGACATTACAGCTTGAAGATGGAGTAGCTCCATTGATTTTGAAAGCCTACAGAATCGGATCTTTTTTTACTCAACGTACCAGGGCAACTCGGGACATTCTCATTGAA
>NW_015325702.1:0-232 GCF_001447785.1 Gekko japonicus
AGGGATACCTGTGATTGGGGGTTTGGGGAGGTATGGCAGTGGGAGGAGATGCCAGAAGGGAAGTAGATGGAGATATGGTTATGCTCGCTCTCCTTCCAATCTCCAATCCATCCCGAGACATGCTGGTAGTGCGGTTGCGAGTTCTAGCCCTTCTCCGACATTGATGTTGTGTAATGCCAAGTCCATTAATAATAAGACTGCAAAGTTACAGAGTTGCTTTGTGACTCAAGGA
>NW_015325703.1:0-232 GCF_001447785.1 Gekko japonicus
TGTGTAGGCTACTGGAAAGAGGGAGTCATTCCCTAAGGCACCAGAACCTCACTTCACCTCCTATCAGCTTCTCTCTGGCTTCTCCGCACATGCCTTGTGGCGCCCTGTCCACCTTAGGAGCGCTGCTGCCCCTGCCTGGGTTCCACATGTTGTGGATGGGTGTGTGGCCTTGGTAGCCACTCATCATTGTCTACAAGCCAGCCGCAAAGTCCAGTTCAGTGTTCCCTCTAAG
>NW_015325704.1:0-232 GCF_001447785.1 Gekko japonicus
TAGGCAAATATGTTTCCCATATACTTGAGCCATAATCACCACTGAACTTTTAACATGACAATAAATAAAACTCCTCCTTACTTTCTTTGTTTTGTCCATTGCCTTCAGAATAGACACATTGAGGTCTTCCAGAGCAGACAGCACATTTTCATACTCCCCCAGGTGCTGGGAAAAATATTCTAGAAGAATTAGAAATTCACAGCTCAAAAACTGGAAATGATCCAGGAATTAA
>NW_015325705.1:0-232 GCF_001447785.1 Gekko japonicus
GTGTGGTTGACCCGTTCAGGCCATGGGAAAAGAACCTGAGTATGTGTGGCTAATGGGACCTTCCTGCGGGCCCCACCCATCTGTTTAGATTTTAGTTTGCTTAGATTTTGGATCGGGTGGCATTTCACATGTGAACCCCAGATGGTATATCCATTACTGCAAAGATCAAATTTTTCCCAGCGAAACTCCCTTTTGCTGTGGCTGAGAGACAGAGATCCCACCCAGAGGCATG
>NW_015325706.1:0-232 GCF_001447785.1 Gekko japonicus
CAGATCTACTTCAAAATACAGGATTACGCTAGCTCATGCCACAATGCTACTTTGTTTGGTATTGTAAAAAAAGAATGATAATCCAAACACGGTCACCCAGGAGGAAAACTAGAACACAGACCCACAGCGACAAACCTGGGCTGCAGAGATGTGGGACCAGCTTTGCTCTTTTCGGTTTCATGTGTGATTAAATCCGCTGGTCCGGTGGAGAGGCCGGGGATTGAACCTGGGA
>NW_015325707.1:0-232 GCF_001447785.1 Gekko japonicus
TTTTTTTTAACGGCACAGAATTTTAATTCTATTTATTTTAGCACAGCCTCGGCGAGATGCCGTGCCTTTCTTCGTCCATTTTTCCTACCTAAACGGAAACTCTTGAATATGGATGAGGATGAAATGATCATGTTCAAAACAGAGAAAAAGAAGGTTCCTTTGCGACTGATAAAATCCTTGTCTGCAGATTGGTGGCGAGGTCCAAAATGGAACATAAGAACATAAGAGACGC
>NW_015325708.1:0-232 GCF_001447785.1 Gekko japonicus
CGGGCACTGTCTCGCTGCTCAGCCCCCCCGCTCCGGCTGACGTCGGCTCGCATTGTCTGCGGGTGGTGCCGCCTCCTCGCCCCACCGCTCTGTGCCATCCTGGGGCACAGGGTGGTGGGATGAGGAGGCAGCGCCGCCCGCTGACGGTGCAGGTCGTGCCAACATCAGCCAGAGCTGGGGGGGCTGAGCGGCGAGACAGAGCTCGGAGAGAAAGCGCAGCTCCCCAGCCCTC
>NW_015325709.1:0-232 GCF_001447785.1 Gekko japonicus
CAGCTCAGCACAAACCTGGGATAGTCTCCCGCTGCTTCCATGAACAAGGTTCAGCTTGCAGGGAAAGGGAAAGACCACAATACAGCATGTAAGAAGGGTTAACGCTGCAGCACGGTCTCTGTTCCAAAACGACCATTTAAAGCATGACTAAATGTACCCAAAGGACGACTCGAGGCACACAGCTCTGCAGGTAACAAAGAATGTTAAAGCGAGGCCCCTGGAGCTGGGCGGT
>NW_015325710.1:0-232 GCF_001447785.1 Gekko japonicus
ACACCACGGCTCCTCTCAATGGGAGCCTCCAGAACCCAAATGCGGAAGGACAAAGCTTGCCACGCGATCGTTGGTCAGGCAAAGCTGTCTGAGCCGAGCAGTGTTTCCATTCATTTAACTCTAATATTAGCCAAGTCATAAACAGACAGGATGAGCCACGGTCAGATGCTGGTCACTGCAAAGTCTGATTCAGATATTCTTTTCTAAAAATATTATTTATTTTTGACGAGTA
>NW_015325711.1:0-232 GCF_001447785.1 Gekko japonicus
GAGTGGGAGCTGGCCAGCAGCCCCATAACTGGGCACATTGCAGAATGGCCCTTGGCCCAGGTGGCAGAGCCAGGTATGGAGGACCGGGGCGGACTGGAGTGAAGACTCTGCTTTCCAGGTCTCTCCTAGAAACATGCCTCTCCAGCCCAGCCCCAAGCCTCTGATTGGTCAGTTTGTGCTGCCTCTGGAGCCAACCCAGGTGGCTCATAGCCGTCAAGGGGAAATCTGCCCC
>NW_015325712.1:0-232 GCF_001447785.1 Gekko japonicus
ACGATGTTGGAGAACCCTGCACTGGGCTATTGCCTGGAGTAGCACTTTCCTAGTGGCATGAAGGAACAAATCTTCCCACTGCAGCACTGCCAAGAGCAGGTACTGAGCACAGGAAGGTCAGACGTTTCTCTCAAATGTCTTAAAACCAGCTCCTCTTCCTAACATGCTCACGTTTTGGGGGCTCTCTAACCAGGTACAACAAACAGTTTGGTGACTGGACTGTATACTGTAA
>NW_015325713.1:0-232 GCF_001447785.1 Gekko japonicus
GCATGCATATATTAATCTGTGGTTCCAGGAAAATCCTGATGGTTTGAAGTGGTTTGAAAGCAACTGGTTATTTATGGGATGGATTGGGGACAGAAAGAGGAATATGCGTGCCTGCCGCCCTACCTTTTGGCAAAGGTAGAAAATCTCTGATAAATGTGAAGACCTTTTTCTGATCTTTTTAAAGAATCTCCTAGGTAGTACATATGCTTGGCCAATGTCTATGATAACACGG
>NW_015325714.1:0-232 GCF_001447785.1 Gekko japonicus
ATCTTTCCCTGTAAGCTAAATGGCCAGTCTATCACCCCTGCTGTCTCTCCCTCTGACTTTCAATTTTTCACTCATCTACTGATTCAGCATCCCTGCTAACCAGTGCCTCATGATTGTGAGCCTCCCATGATTGTGTCAGTTTGGTGTAGTGTGAACCGGGCCTGATTCCCCACTCCTCCAGTGTGAACCGGGCCTGATTCCCCACTGGTGTAGTGCGCGGACTCTAATCTGG
>NW_015325715.1:0-232 GCF_001447785.1 Gekko japonicus
TGCTGGCTCCTGATATTCCCAGTTAATCCCGGTTATTTCCAGGATTTTTCAGGACTCGCTTCCCGGTACCCAAAAAATCCCAGATACCACGCGGACGTATATTCAGATCAGAAATATCTGAATGCACTTTCGTAAACCAGACAACTGTTTGTAGCCTGTGACTGCCTTCAGAGTGTGGCTACATTCACCATCACGGGAGCTTTGGCTCTGGGAAGCCTCCGCCCTGGAAACC
>NW_015325716.1:0-232 GCF_001447785.1 Gekko japonicus
AAAAAAATCAGTCCAATTCTCTACCGTTTAAGACCCTCCACTCAGAACTACATTTCCAAAACTACCTAGCTCCTATCCGCCTTGTCAATACCCAGCTGCTAAAACCTACCATGAGGCCTCATAAGAGCTCAAACCCAAATAGATCCTATCAATCCATCTATTTTAGTTTGACGTTATTCTTCATCCACAAATCTTAAGGCAGTATAAATTATCTCCCCTCTCCCATGGTATA
>NW_015325717.1:0-232 GCF_001447785.1 Gekko japonicus
CACTGTTCAAAGAGGCCTAGATGACTTAGGCATTGCAAGGGCTGTCTCAAACTGTTCCAAGATGACTTCGGCAATGAGAAGAGCTGAGGATTCCAGGGCGTGCATCTCCGTCTGCACTGGCTCTGCATACCAAACGTTGCTTCAACACGTAGTTTTTGCTCGTTGGAGAGGAGAACTCATCTGGCAGCCATGTTTGTTGCTGATTTATTGGCTTAGTAGATGATGATCAAGG
>NW_015325718.1:0-232 GCF_001447785.1 Gekko japonicus
GTGTGTGTGTGGTGGGAAGGCGGCCCATGCCCTTCCCTGAACCAGATCCGCCCCTCCGGACTCGCACCCAGATATTGGCTAATCCGCCTCTGCCCAGCCCCTCCCTCCCCCCACTTCTCAATGGGACTTTTACGCACCTTGCAACTCCGTCAACAGCTCGCTGCCCCTTTCATCGGCCGTCCATGACGTCAGTCGCTGCCGGGCTGAGGTACGTGATTGGCTGGAGGAGGAG
>NW_015325719.1:0-232 GCF_001447785.1 Gekko japonicus
TATCTATACAAATTTTGGGTTAAGAACCTGGGGTTTGATTTTATACTGAAAGGTTATTTGTAGTCTTCTTGGTCACTGATAAAAGAGTCTGATCTACTCATCTAGGCAAATCAACGGTAGTGCTGCTTGCCATACTTCACCATATGCAACAGAAACTATTTGATGCTCTCCCACTCATTTCTCTAGCTACAATTAGAGGTTATCTGGTTCTTTAGAGATTAATCCAGAGAAA
>NW_015325720.1:0-232 GCF_001447785.1 Gekko japonicus
CCCCTGGTTATCTCCTTTAAAACCCTTCGTGGCTTGGAGCCCACAAACAGGAAGGTCCATCTCTCTCTCGGTAGGAACCCATGCAGCAGCTTCAGCCTTCTTGACAATGTCTCTGGTTTATTCTTTTGCCCAGGCAAGTAAGATATGCCTCGGGAATTTTCTGTGGTAGCCTCTCTCCATTGGAACAGCCCGCCGGAGATCTGCTTGCCCATCAAGGCCATTAATAGAGGGT
>NW_015325721.1:0-232 GCF_001447785.1 Gekko japonicus
TCTGTGAGAAAGACAATAAATGAAGAAACGGTAAAAATGAAAGTACTAAGAAAAAATATTAATTTAAGTACATCATGAAGATCAGTTAACTATGACTAACAAAAAGTGTGAACGCTCCAAAATACAGACTTGCGGGCAATTTTCCAATACTCATTGGTAATAATAGGTTATCGATATATAACTAGGTGAGTAGTAAGTTGTCCTGAACAGGACACAACGATGGTATTTTGTT
>NW_015325722.1:0-232 GCF_001447785.1 Gekko japonicus
ACCCTTCTTCCACTGGAGGCAGAAATCACTGGACGCAAATCAAGAAAGCCAGAGTATTTTTCCCCTCTCACATTCTACTTTCCTTCTTGAGCTTCAGACCTCCAGGTCTGTCCAGCTGCTCCTACTATTAACTCCCATCTCCATCACACCCAGATAGCCTTATAGCTAACTGACCTTCCTCACCTAGCTAGGTCTCCTTCCCTTTTTATACCAAAGATCCTTTCCTGCTTTT
>NW_015325723.1:0-232 GCF_001447785.1 Gekko japonicus
GCACTTAACCACTACACCAAAGCTATGAAAAGGCAATGAAAGGTGTTTTTCTTTTGCCACCACACACTAAGGCGGCTTCCCCCATTGCAAGATCTGGCTGGGCAGGAGCTGGCTTGGCTGGTGGGTTTAGCAGGGTCGGGGAAGTGAGGGTCGCCCTCAGCTGCCTGGTCCACTTTTTAGAGAGGCCCAGAGAGGGCTCTTGCCTGTGCTCTGCCTTCCCTGCGCCCCTAAT
>NW_015325724.1:0-232 GCF_001447785.1 Gekko japonicus
TCTTTTTAGCCCTACAGTTCTTTGAGCACATTTGGATTCTTCTTTCTATCCAGTAGCAATATACACCCTAATACACAGTCTAAATTGCACATTTTGCCATAATTTTTTTTTTGTTTGCAAATGTTTTCATTATGGTCAGTGCAGCAGAAGGTCTTGTGGCAAAAGTTTTTGAGGGACAAAGCCCACTTTGTCAGAACCACGCTGGTACAAATGGGGAAGGGTGTGTGTGTGT
>NW_015325725.1:0-232 GCF_001447785.1 Gekko japonicus
CCGATTCCTTCAGATCCAGTGCTACAACGTGACGGGCCCACGGTTCTCCTACGCCAGCGACTGCGCCGGCTTCTTCTCCCCCGGCATCTGGATGGGCCTGCTGACCTCCCTGCTCCTCGTCGCCATCTTCACCTACGGCCTCCACATGGTCATGAGCCTGAAGACCATGGACCGTTTCGACGACCCCAAGGGGCCCACCATCTCCGTGCCCCAGACGGAATAGTGGGGGGGG
>NW_015325726.1:0-232 GCF_001447785.1 Gekko japonicus
TGATCACTAAAATTAACGGTGTTGTGAATCAGACACGCTTGGTTCCCCATGATATTAGGCAGCTTAACTCAGTTCTGAAGGGGTTCTTGTATGATCTCCATTCACTTTAAAGGAAAATGATGAATGCTAATATCTTCTCTCTAGTATTAGCTGTCAGATTTCACTGGGTATTTAGTAGCAACTATCTTTGCGAAAACAGTCAGTTTTTCTATTAGTCACTGGCAACCTATTC
>NW_015325727.1:0-232 GCF_001447785.1 Gekko japonicus
AGAAGGGTTCCACTGAAGTTACTTACCGTTATTCTTAGTGGATGTTATATTGGCCAGATGGGTGTCAGAGGTGGGTATACTTTCCACAGCTAAGGGCTTACAAAGCTACACGGAGCAATGTTGCAGGTTTAGAAGAGAAATACTTTTCTCTTTATTTGAGAAGTACACTTTGGATAGGAAAGAATAGAAAATGATAGAACACTAACTTACTAGCTAAAAGATGGAAGTGGTG
>NW_015325728.1:0-232 GCF_001447785.1 Gekko japonicus
ACCCCTGTTTATTACAAAATGCAACCGGTGGGGGGGGAGATTTTCCTTCTGTAGCTCCTCATTGAATGGAGAAGAGTCGTTGTGATCTGGTAGCCACTGTGAAGGCACGTGGGGCTCATTCCTTATTCCCTTGGAGTCCTACCAACACAGGGTTGCCAGCTTCCACATGCATCCTGGAAATCTCCCAGTATCACCATTCATCGCCAGATGACAGAGACCAGTTCCCCTGGAG
>NW_015325729.1:0-232 GCF_001447785.1 Gekko japonicus
CCCAGATTAGCGTCTGCTGCTCGTAACCACCACACCACACAGGCAGAGTAGACATTAAGATAGCACCGGTTATTCCAAAAGCAAACCTAACTCCCCCTCACTTCACTTTCTGGCCAGCCAGCAGCAAATCTCATTCACTTGCTTAAAATTCACACAGTTTCTCTCTAGCCCTATGCCAGTGCTTCCAACAGGTCTAGAAGCCACCAGCTGTCACGAACAATATTATTTCAGC
>NW_015325730.1:0-232 GCF_001447785.1 Gekko japonicus
AGAAACTTTAGAAAATACCTTAGAACCAAACCAATAGCACCCATGCAGTCTACAGATTGAGAGAAGTATGCCACAGAAAGAAATCCTACATATTAAAGCAAAAATATATATATTTATACAAAAACGTTTATTATAAAAGACAGAAAAATAATGAAAAAATGTGGTTGGGTTCAAAAAAAGGGGTGGGGAAAAACATAATTGATGGAAAAGCACACAGCAACAACAGCACAGA
>NW_015325731.1:0-232 GCF_001447785.1 Gekko japonicus
CACAGGCACACACACAAATGCAAAAAAACCCAAACACCCAAAAAATAAAAACAAATCCCAGACCAGGGACTGTAACTGCAGCTGACAATGCTAGCCCAGATGAACTGCCCATCAAACAAAGCAGCAGCAGCACCAAATGGGGGCATTCCATTATCAGCATGGCCATGGCCTGGCCCAGAAGCTGAAGGTTTATTTATTTATTCATTTAGGATATTTATATACCACCTCTCCG
>NW_015325732.1:0-232 GCF_001447785.1 Gekko japonicus
GAAAAGCCTCTCCAGGTACTGGGAAATTCTTGGAGGGCAGGGTGGAATAGACCAGAGCAGGCCAGAGCAAGCCCATTCTGCAACACAGGCAGAAATGAGGTAAATAAAATAAGTTCCATTCTGGCTCTAATCCATGGAGAGGAAACAGGCGCTACTCCTTGGAGGTACTAGAGGAATTGCTAATAACCAATATTCTAGAAGAGCTCATCAAGTCACTGAACAATATATCTTC
>NW_015325733.1:0-232 GCF_001447785.1 Gekko japonicus
AGAGGGTGCTAAATAGGCACTAGGTATACAAATGTTGGACACCGTTCAAGGCTGTAGTTTCATAGCCTGGGAGGGGCACCATCCAGATTTTCCACCTCAGGTGCCAAAGCTTCTTGTCCGAATGCAGTCTTAAGTGGTAAACTAGCATGACTCCATTATAGGCTCTTCCATATTCAAGTCGTAAATGGTGCAAGAAGATTTTGTACACATAATGCTGCAGCCAGGCTTTTAA
>NW_015325734.1:0-232 GCF_001447785.1 Gekko japonicus
TGTCTGAGATAGGCAATCCCTTGGGTCAGAGTATAATTCTGAAAATTTTTATCCAAATAGAAAAGAAAATGCATAGCTAGAAATTGCTTTCCTATTGAACTAAAGGGAAAGAAAACCAGATTCTGAACATTTTTATCCAAATAGAAAAGAAAACACATAGCTAGAAATTGCTTTCCTATAGAACTAAAGGGAAAGAAAACCAGATTTCAGAATTATACCCTGACCCAAGGGA
>NW_015325735.1:0-232 GCF_001447785.1 Gekko japonicus
AAACTGCCAACAGATTACGAACAGTGCAACGTCCCCCTCCCTTTCAATCGTCAGGAAGCAGCTGAAGACCGTTTTATCTCGGACTGCATCTGATTAGTTTTTTTATTTATTGGCCGTCTTGGTCGACACGGTGGCCTCTTGCGTGTGTTTTCCATACGTGTGGTTTCATTCACGTGGTGAGCCACCTCGAGTTCCACAAGGCGGAAAGGCAGCGAATAGATGTTTTAAACAG
>NW_015325736.1:0-232 GCF_001447785.1 Gekko japonicus
CAAAAATGCAGTTCATCTCCGTCCCTATGTTCATGTCCTTGAAGCACCTGTGTGTAGGCTGCCACCATGGTAGGAGGTTTCATGCTGATAGTCTCTGTTCCCTTCATGTGCTTCAAGCAGCTGTGGGAGAAAAAACAGAGAAATAAAATAATTGCCAGTTTCTGCACCAATACATCCTTTCTTGGTGTAGGCTTACCACGGTTCGGCGGGGGATTCGTATTTCTTGCCAGGA
>NW_015325737.1:0-232 GCF_001447785.1 Gekko japonicus
AAAAACAGTAGCTATGCATCCATGATAAAATATGATATTTATATCACTTTCCATGTCTACATAGCTGTTCAAAGACTTAAGCTGCAATTCCTGGGAGTCACCCTCACTGAATAACAACAGGCTTACTTCTGAGCAAAGCTGGCTTACAATTTCTCCCTCAGGAACACAATGGTCTTTCTCAGCACTTGCTAAAATTCTCTCCTTGAAATGCCAGGACTGAACCAGCATGTAG
>NW_015325738.1:0-232 GCF_001447785.1 Gekko japonicus
AAAGTTCCCACAGGCTCAACAGGGTTGGGTATACCCATGGCAACTTAAAACTGGGAAGAATGTCATTAAAATCCCTACTTGGCCATGAAACTTACTGGGTATCCTTAGTTCAGTCAATCTCTCTCAGCCAAACCTACTTCATAGGGCTGTTGTGAGAATAACATAGAGGTGAAGAGCTCCATATATACCATTTTTAGCTCCTTGAAAGTAAAGGTAAAGATTTCCCTTGCTC
>NW_015325739.1:0-232 GCF_001447785.1 Gekko japonicus
GCACAGTGAGCTCACTGAGCCAGTTACTTTATCTCAGCCTAACCTATCTCAAAGCTCTGTAAGTTGAAAATCAAAGATGGGAGAACTTTATATGTTGGCTTCTTGGAGAAAGGATGAGATTTGAAAAAGTATAGCTAAGCCCGCCCCCCTCATAATTTTGTTGTTCAGCACCAGTTTTTCTTGAGGAGCACCTTTGTGGGGGGGTATCTACCCACAAACTTTACCTACTTGA
>NW_015325740.1:0-232 GCF_001447785.1 Gekko japonicus
GTCCGGCAGACTGCGTTTCGGAAGTGGCATGAGCAGCGGTCGTCGCTCTCACCACAGCTGGCGCACGGGGCACAGGCGGTCGAAGAGGCCTTGCTTGCGTTTGTGGATGGCTGAGACAACCAACGACGGAGCTGGTGCACTTCGTCCTCGTCCGAGGCGTCGGGGCCGGTGGTCGCTTGCGTGCGATGGACCGCCTTGGTGCAGTGGTCTTGGTGTGCCTTTTCATATGCAG
>NW_015325741.1:0-232 GCF_001447785.1 Gekko japonicus
GCTGCAGTCGCTCGCCTGGGGCTGGGGAGGGTCTGCGGAGGCTGCGTGCGAAGCCAAGCTCCGCCTCGGCGCCGAGCGGGGAGCCCAACAACAAGCCTGAGGGCGGCCTCGGAGCCTGTTGAGGGGGGTCCAGCAACAAGGCTGGGGGCCGAGCGGTGTCGCTGAACGTCCACCTCTCTGCCGCCGGCGTCGCAGCAGTCCCGGAGGGGGAGGCGCTTGGCTCTCGGGCTGG
>NW_015325742.1:0-232 GCF_001447785.1 Gekko japonicus
TATTTCCATGGACTTAAGTGCTATTTCTGTTCACAACGGCGGCTTCGACTCTTAGGGAGCTCGCACTGCTAGCCGAACCCAGCAAAATGGAGCACGGTTCAAACGACTACATTTGGATCGGAGTTTGAGATGCACAGATTCCATTCCTTGTGTAAAAGTACTGCAGTACCAGTGCAGGTGTTTAGCTCAACAGGAAGGGGATCTGACTGGGGCCTAGAGGGGGCCCGACTAG
>NW_015325743.1:0-232 GCF_001447785.1 Gekko japonicus
TCAGGCTTGCCTGGGCTATCTGGGTCAGGACCACATTCTTATCCACTACACCACACTGGCAGCTTTATGTGTTTATGTCATTTCAATATTGTAATTGTTAATTATTTTATTTGTAAGCAGTTTTGGTGACTTTTAAGTGGAAACACAGCAGGTAAATATTTGAAATAAATAATTTGATGCTGAAGGGAGGAAGCTTTTTAATATACTGTGTTTCCTACATAGAAAGTATGTA
>NW_015325744.1:0-232 GCF_001447785.1 Gekko japonicus
AACCTGAAACAAGACCTTTCAGTACCAAGGCCAAGGCCTGGAATCTGTAAAGGAAAAGTGTCCCCAGTTGCTTTGTCAGCATAACATGCAATCACTTTGTGGCACTGGGGAAGTAGGGAGGAGCAAAGCACCCTTAGAAACCCACGTGTGAGCCCAGGTGGGACCAATGAGCCTATGGCCAGAAGGTCACCGCTTGGGAAGAGGGTGGTTGCTAGGAGCTGGAGCCATGAAG
>NW_015325745.1:0-232 GCF_001447785.1 Gekko japonicus
ATAAATCTGCAAAAAACAAAAATCATAGCTAAGAACTGCCCAAACAGGACGATAGAAAAAATTAAGGAAATGACAAAAATGGAAATAGTGCAAAAAGCTAAGTACTTAGGAATTTGGATTTCAAGCAATATTTCAATGCTATATGAAAATAATTACATAAAATTATTAAATGAAATCAAAAAAGATCTAAAGCAATGGGAGAACAAACACATTTCGTTACTGGGAAGAGTAG
>NW_015325746.1:0-232 GCF_001447785.1 Gekko japonicus
TGCAGCTGAGTTCCAAGACTGGAGTTAAATAGCCGGTGTGTTTGTACATGGCATGTTCTCCGTAAGAACAGATGGTAATGGGAAGTGTTAACTTGTGCCCTACCACACGCCATTTGATTTAACTAATTCCTCCTTGCTTCCACATCCATTTATTTTATTTTACTACCCTGCCTTCCCCCACAATGGGGCTCCAAAGCAGCATACATAATTCTGTTTTCCATTTTATCCTCAC
>NW_015325747.1:0-232 GCF_001447785.1 Gekko japonicus
CTGAAAGCCCGTCTTTCTCTTAAGGAAAAAAAGGAGGAGACTCTCCCTTTGTGGTGCCCCCTGAAAAGGACCTGGGAGTGTTGAAGAGGTGCTGGGGGGTTCTGAGCACAGGGCACAGGACTTCCAGTGGCCAAGAAACACAGCTTCAGACCTATGGCAGAGTTCTTTGCTTCTTGCCCTGAGTAACAGGAGGAGGATAAATGTTGTTATTCCTTAAGGTGCTACTGGACTC
>NW_015325748.1:0-232 GCF_001447785.1 Gekko japonicus
TTTTTTCTTCTTCCCCGCAGTGCTTCCACGCACATTCTCGGAGTGAGAGAAATTATTATTTACTGCAGCTGTGATGAGCTTAGCCTCCGATAACATACTGCTAGATAATTGGGTCTTCAGGTTTTGCAGACAGTAGAAACTTCCAGTGACTTATAGGCTTCTGACAATGTTGTTGCTGTCTCAATAAATTATCTCAAGGTAAGGAATGGGTTGCTAGGTCCCGTAATGCAAC
>NW_015325749.1:0-232 GCF_001447785.1 Gekko japonicus
ACCCCTGGACTATCAAACATATATGTGGCATGAAGTTGCAGAAAGAGGCAGACGGCACCTTCTCTCCCCTGACTATGGACAGGGGGGGGGGATGTTACCTAGTGGGACCCTCATTAATTCACCCTGGACTTGAGTTGAACATGGCAACCCTGCTGTACAGGACCAACCCTCAATGTTTGGCAGCTGAGAGGAAGAAGAAGAAAAGGGTTTTATACTCAGCTTTTCTCTACCC
>NW_015325750.1:0-232 GCF_001447785.1 Gekko japonicus
GAAGCCTTACACTGAAAGGATGATCTGTACAGAGCCCCTCCCTTCACCTCATGCCTGCTCAGAAACACCCAGGGAGGCTTGTGTATCGGTTGCAGCCACTGTAGCTTTCTTCTGTCATAATGCCACCACCTCCTTTGGGGTGGACCACATGTCCCATCACTGCTCAAAGCACCTCATCACTAAGACTTATGAGCAGGGGGGTCAACACGTTCACAGTTTTAGTTTGATTCTA
>NW_015325751.1:0-232 GCF_001447785.1 Gekko japonicus
ACCCTGCTGAGCTTCCGAGATCCGATGGGATCAGGCCAGCCTGCTTTGTGGATTTTACAATAACTGGAAGAGCCATCTTCTTCTCCCCTGCAAGCTGATCCTATGATAAATACTATGATTTTTTTCAGGCCAGAATTGCCCTCTAATGCACTTTACCGGGAAAGCCAGTCAATCACTTAAGCAAAGCAATGGAAAGCAATGCATTTCTCCTGCTACAGGCAAAACTGTGTTT
>NW_015325752.1:0-232 GCF_001447785.1 Gekko japonicus
CATGAATCTGTCTAATCCTCTCTTAAAGCCAGACACGGAGTGGATTTCAGTGCAGTACACTGAGCATTGCCTGGATTTTCATGGGAATCTAAGGTTGGAAAGTTGTTCTTTTGAATTGACCTTTATACTAAAGACGTGGAGAAAGCAAGAAGATCCCCTGGGTTATATGGAAGTCCCTGAGCAATAACATGGCCTGTCCAGGAAGAGGAGCAATTTGCTCATGGGGGGGGGG
>NW_015325753.1:0-232 GCF_001447785.1 Gekko japonicus
CCAGATGTAGGGAACCTCTTGACTTTGCTCTCTCTTTGAAAGAAAGATGCCTTTTTTTCATTAAAAGAAAAGCGGTGTTCTTTTAAACCATGTGCAATATTAACTCCTGTAAAGGTGTCCAATAAAGTTAGCGATCGTTGACATTCCATCACTGCTGTGGACCGTTTTGTGTGGCTTGGACGAAGCACCGTTCTCACTTGGAACACCGGTGCCCGTTTGGGTGCATAAGAAC
>NW_015325754.1:0-232 GCF_001447785.1 Gekko japonicus
GCGAGGCAGCTCTAGTGAGAAATCGCTTTGTGACTCATTAAGAGGCTTGGCAGGGGTCCACCAATGGTGGGCAGACTCCCAGCAATATATAATCTGCTGCCTGCCGACTAGGGTTGCCAAGTCCACTTATCTTACGGGTGGGCACCTTTGGGGGGCGTTCCGGGGGCGTGGGTAGGGGCGTCCCTCCCCCAATGATGTTTCGGGCCACTTCCAATAAAACCAATAGTGGCCC
>NW_015325755.1:0-232 GCF_001447785.1 Gekko japonicus
AAAAAAAAGTCATGAAGTTCTGTTGTAGAATTTCTTCTGAATGAAGCAGCTGTCTCTGCAAATGGCAATCAGTTATTTGCATGTATTAAACTACCATTTTCCTTTCACTAAAGGGAATGGCTGCATAAGAAAAAAAGATCTGGTGTGAGCCTAAAATACTGTTGAAGATGTGTTGGGGTGTGTGTACATCTATCAATTCACAAAACAATTAGATGTAACATTTTTAACCCAG
>NW_015325756.1:0-232 GCF_001447785.1 Gekko japonicus
TTCCAGGTTCAATCCCGGGGGATCTCCAAGTTAAGCAGTAAGTGATGTGACAGACCTCTGTCTGAGCCGCTGCCAATCAGAGAAGACAATACAGACCACAACAGACCAGTGGTCTGACTCAATTTGTAACAGCTTCATGTATCAAATGGAGCAAGTTCATTAAAACAGTGCTTCTGAATAAATGTGAAGATAAAGGTTCAGCCCTCTCTCTCTCTCTCTGTGTAAAGTGCCG
>NW_015325757.1:0-232 GCF_001447785.1 Gekko japonicus
CTGCCACTCTTAACCACTAGACCACACTGACTCTCAGTGGCAGGAGTAGACATTTGGCTCCCCGCAAACTAGTATTTCCAGATTGTCTGCACATCTGTATCAACAGGTCAATGTCAAAGCAAAACCAACATAGCCCCCCTAAACACATAGTCTGCTTACCAAATCGTATTTGGAGGACACATACCAGGGCTTGGTGCTAATTACACCAACTTGGTTCAAGGAATCCAGGCTA
>NW_015325758.1:0-232 GCF_001447785.1 Gekko japonicus
AACCTTGTTTTTCCCTGTCCTCTGGGATGGCTGACTGGGAGGAGCACAAGGTCTGCAGAAGAAAGATGAGAGACTTGTTCCATAAACTTGTTCGTTCGTTCCAACTCAAGGTGAATTCTTGAAACTCACTCAAGAGCACTGCAGAAATCACCAAATACACAATCTTAAATATAGATGTGTCCTTGCTTGTTTGTTATGCCAAGTGATGGGCCTTTCCAATGCTAGTATATTA
>NW_015325759.1:0-232 GCF_001447785.1 Gekko japonicus
GATAAAATAGTTTAGTTCATAAAAACAGAAGTGATTCTGTTAAGTTTTTTTATTTCTTTGTTGCCTACGATAATTCTGAATACCTCTCATCAGATCTCAGAAGCTAAGCAGGTCGGCCCTGGCTAGTATTTGGACGGGAGACCTCCAAGGGACACCAGGGTTGTGGAGCAGAGGCAGGCAAACCATCTCCGAACATTTCGTGTCTTGAAAACCCTATGAGGTCAACATACGT
>NW_015325760.1:0-232 GCF_001447785.1 Gekko japonicus
ACATCAAACTGTTATTTAAAGTATTAAAGTGTGTGGTTAAGTGGCTGGAACATGGTTTGTCCCCTGACAATCATTTTTCAGTGTAATGAGGAGAAAGGGTTAAATAGCTTGTTCCCCTCCACACAATTGTTTCCCCTCCTACAATCTTTTGTATACAAAAGGGTTTTTTTAAAGATCACTACGGAGCTCCCACCTGCCCGGAAACGCTGATGGTGGGTGGAGGCTGTTTTGC
>NW_015325761.1:0-232 GCF_001447785.1 Gekko japonicus
CTAGCTTTTTGCCCAGACATTTGCACAAATCAGGGTTCCCAAAGGCTGATAGTCTCGAACGCTCTCAGTGGGATGCAGCTGAGGAGTCCCATCGAAATCCGTGGCTGTTATTGCAGAAGAGAAAACGAGGAATTAAGTTAGTTGGGGTACTGGGAGGGGGCGACATGGGGAGAAAGGTGCTTTCCACTAAATCTGATCTTTAATCCATCTAGCTCAGGGGTGTCAAACATGT
>NW_015325762.1:0-232 GCF_001447785.1 Gekko japonicus
AGAACTATATGCTTGAGAAGCATGGTAACCCATTTTTATTCCAAACAGCATCATCCTTGGTCAGCATTTCTATGTATAAAATTTATCCCAATCACTTCACTAGATTACTGGCTTGGGAAAGGGACTCATTCTGCAAATCCTGAATTAGAAATAAAATCATAGAATTGGAAAGGGCCATTCTGGCCATCTAGTCCTGCTGCTTTCTTGGTGTAAAGTAAAGGTAAAGGTTCCC
>NW_015325763.1:0-232 GCF_001447785.1 Gekko japonicus
TTTATTTTAAATGCTGTTTTAATGTCTCATTGAAATGTTTTAACCTTTTGATGACTGCCACCTTGGGGACTTTATTTGAGCTGAAAGATTGCATAGAAATATTTTAAATCAATACAAATTAATAAATGAAAAAAAGACAGCTATGCATATAGAGAAAATTAACAGAAAGTCTGTTCATACGGGAACTCCATGTGAATACTGGAGGGCATGTGGAGCACTGTGTCAGGGCATC
>NW_015325764.1:0-232 GCF_001447785.1 Gekko japonicus
ACAAAATCCTGGCTATGGGCCTGCAAGCATTGCTGCTTAAAACTGGACATACTTCTAAGTACACCTTCATAGGATTGCTCTTACAGAGACTCATTGGGATGCCCTTGGAAATCTGAATGGGAAAAAGCCACTGGGTGGAGTTACGGAGTGAAGACATGGAACACAGGGAAAGGAAACCTCCTCTGTTGTGGATGCTGATTGAGACATAGCCAGGTGAAATCAGCTAGCTGTC
>NW_015325765.1:0-232 GCF_001447785.1 Gekko japonicus
TCACACACCCACGGCCACATGCTACGCCTGTCTACAAGCAGAGACAGTAGGAGATAACGAATGACCCCATTCCCACCACCTTCAGCTATCTGAAAACATGACTATGTGAAAATGCTTGACAACTGAAGTAAACCATTGATCCACTTAGACCAGTGTCATTTACTCCCTGGAGGGAAGGGCACGGTATAGTCCGATCTCAACATATCTCGGAAGCTAAGCAGGGTCAGGACTT
>NW_015325766.1:0-232 GCF_001447785.1 Gekko japonicus
AAAGACTGTATGTGCAGCTCACCAGAATGTGATAAGTACTGTTCTATAGCATTGCTCTTTTAGAAATCTGTACTCTCATCTGAGGCTCTCTTTTCTGTTTTGTGCGTGTGATAGAAACACAGTTCTGAATGTCCCTGTATCACTATTTTAAAATTTATTTAATTTTTTTGATGCTGTCTCTTTCTACCCAATTCAGGATCCCCAAGTGGGGATCCAATTGATAGCCATATCG
>NW_015325767.1:0-232 GCF_001447785.1 Gekko japonicus
TTCTGTCCATGGCCCCGAGTAATAGGAAGCATGGATATATTTCTTACATTTCTTATAAAACTAAGATGTATTTGTCTTTTTACCACATCAAAAAAAATTACTAGGATTCTATAGAACTTGGGGTGACACGGTCATAGATTTATTTAAAATATTTTCACCTGACCTTTGCTACAGAAGTTCAGGGTGCCTTTCATTCCTGTCAGATGACCTCTCTGGCAGTGATTTGTTTATT
>NW_015325768.1:0-232 GCF_001447785.1 Gekko japonicus
GTCACCGCCGGTGCAGCAGCAGCGCCTGGGCCGCCCCCCCTCCCCCGCGCTGCAGGACTCCAGTCGAGGATGGGTGGGGGGGGTCTGTGGGCTTGGAGGATGGGGGGGCTTGCCGCCGGCGCCCCCGGCCTGGTCCTTGTCACTGGTGGTCTCTCGCCCCACTGCCCTCGGCTGCGCCTCCTCCTTTGCCGGCCCCCCCTCCCGGTGGGACCCCTCCTGCTTCAGGGCCTCC
>NW_015325769.1:0-232 GCF_001447785.1 Gekko japonicus
GGCCCTTTGGGCAACTAGAAATGGGCAATATCAACTTTGCATCTTTTCACTATGTATCATCCTTGCCTTTGTATACACTGTGCCCTTGTTTTTCTGCTGAGTCTCTCCCCCACCCCCCCGTGAAGAGACACTCCTGCAATCGATTGCAATAATACTAGTTCAAGGGACACTTTATGTTCTGTTTTTGAAGACCTCCTGGTGGATGAGCCCCATTTGGCCATTAGACTGATTC
>NW_015325770.1:0-232 GCF_001447785.1 Gekko japonicus
TTTCTACGAAATGACCCCTGAGTAGCAGCCATTGATAACCCCATCCTCCACGGATTTGTCCATGCCTATATTAAAGCCCTCCAAGTTGGTGAGTTCCCCATTTAACTATGTGGAAAGTGCCATCAAGTTGCAGCCGATGTGCATTACTTTTAATTTACCTATGCACTAACTATGCACTACTTCCAAAATATATATTGAAAGGGCAGGAGGTGGGGATTTTAAATCCCCCCCC
>NW_015325771.1:0-232 GCF_001447785.1 Gekko japonicus
ATAAATCCAATCTCTTCTTCTACTTCTAATTGCAGTGCTATCCATGCGACGTGGAAACACGATTGAAATCTACATTGCAGAAAACTGCAGAACCACAGATAACCTGCCTATGGACAGATGTCATAAACAGAGTGACGGCCAGGGGGTGAAAGTACATTGGTACAGTTTGGTACAAAGTACTAGTAAGAATCTGGCCACCAAACAAGGACCTTTCCTCTTCAGCTTTGAGCTC
>NW_015325772.1:0-232 GCF_001447785.1 Gekko japonicus
CATTGGCATCTCTTATGTTCTTAACTACTCTGGCTATTCTGCTCATGGTCTGGGCCTGTTAAGCAAAACTACTCCTGAGGCAAAGCAAGGGCTAATCTTTGAATGGGGGTCTCTCTCCCTCATGCTAGATTACACAGCAGTAGTCACAGTGCTGAAACCCAGTGCCACTTCTCCTTGGTTTGAGGAGAAAGTTCTGGTTTAATGGCATTTGATGGCAATGATACCATTTCCT
>NW_015325773.1:0-232 GCF_001447785.1 Gekko japonicus
CCTGGTTAGACCTCATGATGTCCCTTATCCTGGAAACCTTTATGCAGTGCTTCGAATGCGTATTATAGGAGAATGTGCTCTTATACGAATGCCAGTTCTACCCTCTGTTCTAGCTGCGACGAATCACCTTTGTAGGCTCACGCTGCCCAGATTGCAAATACTTAATAAAGTCCCATTTAAAAAACGAGATCTTGGCCTTTCCCTCTCAGCTTGGTCTACCTTGCAGGGTTGT
>NW_015325774.1:0-232 GCF_001447785.1 Gekko japonicus
ACAACTTGATAGTACATAACACACACTTCATTTCAGTGGTGAAGTCTTTTCACTGTGGAACTTTTCCCAAAAGGTGCTTCCAAAGCTCAGTGACAAAGACTGAGTACACCATTAAATGTAGCTGGAAGGTATTTTCCTCTGAAATAAACTTGAGCATTGAAAACTTCCCTTAAAATCATGGTCTGTGTCTGTTACAATTTAATGCATGCTGATTATCAAAGCAACATCTGGG
>NW_015325775.1:0-232 GCF_001447785.1 Gekko japonicus
GCACAGGTCAAATTCAGCCTTCTCTGGTGCACATCCCCACAGAACTTGACGGACGCCAGTCTCTTGGGCTGGGGGGCAGTCCTGGAATGATCTCCGGTCCAGGGACGCTGGTCCAGGGAGGAACAAGGTCTCCATATCAATTTTCTGGAGCTGAGAGCAATCCATTTCGCCCTCAATCATTAAAGTCAGGTGATTTGCGGGCAACACGTTTTGGTCTGAATGGACAACATCT
>NW_015325776.1:0-232 GCF_001447785.1 Gekko japonicus
CACCTGGAGGCTGGCATCCCTGGAACTTCCTGATATTTGGCTCTGTGTGAGGAGAGCACTGCTGGAGCTGACTTGCAGGCCCACCTAAACCAGGATTCTCTTTCCCACACTGGCTAAACAGGTGTCCTCAACAACTGTCACCCGTATTCAGGACTGTGTCTGGATGCCTCCTCTGGTCTCCTTTGAAAGCCATCTCAGTTCATAAAGACACGCAGCAAAAAGACAACAAAGT
>NW_015325777.1:0-232 GCF_001447785.1 Gekko japonicus
GTTTTAGGAAAGTGGGCAAGGCCCTTGCCCAATGGGGCTTGTGGTTGACGGTCACTTCTCACTTTGAAACAGCTACAAGCAGGGAAACAGTAAGCTTTGAGCACTTCCTGAGGTGCAGGTTTTATGCCAGGGATGGATGTGGTTCTTCTGGTTGATGTCAATTGCATACGAGTCTCTCTGCAAGCCATCGAGTGAGTACCACTGTCATAAGCTATTAGCCTATTTTAAGGGT
>NW_015325778.1:0-232 GCF_001447785.1 Gekko japonicus
CCTGGTTACGTCTGGATCAGGTTACTGCAGTGCATTCTACATGGGGCTGCCTTTTGAAAAATGTTCAGAAACGTCAATTGGTGAAGAATACTGCAGCCATGATATTGGCCGGAGTGAGTCATGGGGAGCATATCACTCCAGTCTTTCCCTGTCTACATTGGTTTCTAGTTTGTTTCCGGGTACAATTCTAGGTGATGGTTTTGACCTTCAAAGCCCCATGTAGTTTGGGACC
>NW_015325779.1:0-232 GCF_001447785.1 Gekko japonicus
TCACTTGCATCTCACAGCATAAAAGCCAAAACTCCAGAGCGAGGAGGTAAAATGTGTAAATTTTGCAACTGCATTTTAACCTTAGTGGGATTGCCGTGGGTCAGTGGTAGAGCATCTGCTTGGTACGCAGAAGGTCCCAGGTTCAATTTCCGGCATCTCCAGTCAAAACGGCCAAATAGCAGGTGAGGTGAAAGACCTCGGGCTGAGACCCTAGAGAGCTGCAGCCAGCCTG
>NW_015325780.1:0-232 GCF_001447785.1 Gekko japonicus
TGACCTTGGGCCAGTCACAGTCTCAGCCTGATATAATTCACATGATACAAGTGGAGGACAGGGGAATGCTGTAAGCTGTTTAGCTCCTCATGGTGCATAAAGGTGGGGTACACATGAAGCAGAAGAGGGGGAGCAGAGAAAAGGTAGATTGGTTGTTGGTTAGAAGGAGAAAAGGAAGGAAGAAAGGGTGAAGGTATGGAGGCTTCCCGAAGGATGGAAAGAAGAAATAGTG
>NW_015325781.1:0-232 GCF_001447785.1 Gekko japonicus
GAGAAATAGAGCTGGGTGTCATACCTGCACGTTAAACTCCTGCTACTGAGAGTTAGAGAGCAGAATATGGCTTCCAAACTTCTTTCCCCTTTTCCTTCCATTTAAAGAAAAACACATCCAATCAACATGATCAAACAGTCGTACATCTTCCTTCCTTTAATGGAGTAGCACTAAAAGTTCCTTGCTTTTTGTTTTGATTTTACATTGGTTTGATTGTTTATATGTGACTTTC
>NW_015325782.1:0-232 GCF_001447785.1 Gekko japonicus
CACAGTTGTGGGTGTATATTTTCTCCACAACTACCTTCATTCAATCTACATGTTTCCAAAATAACAGCGGTGTATTTGTGGGGTGAGCTATACATGCACACACTCCCAACATTGGATGTAACCCCATCCCCCAGCATTCTGAAACCAGTGGTGGGAGAAGAATTAAAAAAGAAAAATAAGGTCTCATCTATTTATAGGAAGTCCTTACCACAGAGTTCCTGGCAATTCCTAG
>NW_015325783.1:0-232 GCF_001447785.1 Gekko japonicus
GAAAGGTTATCTAATATTTGTGATTCATGTAATTATTTACTAAATCATACTACTGTTAAATCTACAGCACATTGCAGGCTTTCACCTTCACTGATAGCATCTCTCTTTTGCCTCTTGATTGTGCCGGTGCTTAGCTGAATATTTCATGGGCCTTTTCATAACCTCCTTCAACATTTCACAGACAAAAGGGGGGCATAGGGAGAGGTTGTGGTGGCTCAGTGGCACAACATTT
>NW_015325784.1:0-232 GCF_001447785.1 Gekko japonicus
GAGCAAATGCCATTGATGCAGATAGCTTTCCAAAATTATCTGCATGGTACAGGTAATTACTATAAAATGCCTTGCCTGCAAAGACCGCTGAAGATGGTAGTTATTGCTGTCATAGGAATGTTTTCCCCCTCATGTGGTTTCCAAATAAGTCTTTGATACATAGATCTCTCGACCGGTGTATTCAAGCATTCACCAATGTCTCGTCCCTAATGTGTGATGATGACTAGCAGAT
>NW_015325785.1:0-232 GCF_001447785.1 Gekko japonicus
TCATGACTTCTTTGGAATAATTCTTTGGATAATTACTGGACCAGCCCTGAGCCCTCCAGGTTACCATGATGCATGTTAGATCTTTAGTGATCTAGTTACACATGGGATGTCTTCCTGAATGGGCTTTCACACTGGCTGAATAATGCACTTCCCAATCCATTTTCAATGCACTTTGCTAAAGTGCACAGAAAAGTGGATTGAGAGTACATTATTCAGGGTGTGTGAAAGTGCC
>NW_015325786.1:0-232 GCF_001447785.1 Gekko japonicus
GCAGACACCGGGCCACGAGGATTTGGGAAGAAGAGACGAGTGTCGTCGTCTTTCCGTCCCAGCATTCCAAGACAGATGGGCAGTGGGCGGCACAAACAGCCTGGGGATCGGATCCACCCTTCTCTACCAGGGAAGAGATCTAAAATTAAGAGCTTTTATTTTTAGCGCGCAAAGCTGCAGTACTGTTTGTCTCTTGACTTGTCTTGTGCGAGGGGACTGCCGTCCTTCCGTT
>NW_015325787.1:0-232 GCF_001447785.1 Gekko japonicus
AAGTTCCCAGTTCAATTCTTGGATCCTTCTTTTCAAAGATCTCAGGTGCCAGGTGTTGGGAAAGACCATTCTCTGCCTGAGACCTCACAGAGCCACTGTCTGACAGAGGTAGATGGATTGGTGGTCTGACATGGTATAAAACAGTTGCACATCAAGAGCAATTTTCATCCCCCTGTCTCAGGTGAGTACTCAAAATGAAAACCTGTCCTAGGTGTAACACTTGTATCCTATA
>NW_015325788.1:0-232 GCF_001447785.1 Gekko japonicus
CAATTGCCATTACAATTTCAGTATCTCTAGGTCTTTCCTTACATCCAATAAATTTATCAAATCTCTTATGCTCATCTTAAAAGTCTATTAGGAAGAATCACCTCTTAATCAGTTACAACAGTCATCATAGTCTCAGTATTGCCTATAGGTTGTATTCATTTCATTTCATTCAGCCAGTAACATTATAGTTCAATAAACCTATTACTCAAAAATTAATATGGAGTAATTAAAA
>NW_015325789.1:0-232 GCF_001447785.1 Gekko japonicus
GCAGAGCCTTCAAATTCAGCAGCAGATAATAGTCAGTGGGCGCAGGCCTCTGGTGCTAATCCTTGGAATGAAAATTTGGGCTTTACCTAGGATGGCTGTTTGGAGGGTGACAGATGCTTCATGCCCGCCCATTGCCTTAGGGTGGCCTGCACAGGAGAAGCTGTTGTGGCTTAGGGACTGCTGGGTTGTGATTTGTGAATGTGCTTCATGGAGTGATGTTTTGTGGACTGAC
>NW_015325790.1:0-232 GCF_001447785.1 Gekko japonicus
TTTCCATGTTGATAATGAAAGTTTAGAGAATATTTTTCTCTGTATAAGACACAACTATTTCATAATATCTTTAATTCAATTCTTAACGGATTTTAGTGACATTTTGAAGTTGATATTACTCCATTTGTGATGTCATGGAAGCTAAGGATATAATCCAGCAAAAAGTAGTTTCAAGAAACTAAGGCCACAATCGTAAGAATATATTCCTAGGAGTAAGCCCCACTGAATAAAA
>NW_015325791.1:0-232 GCF_001447785.1 Gekko japonicus
GTATTAGTATAGAGAGAATTCCCATTGTAACCAAATGGTCATCATCATCATCAAAAGGGAAATTTTCAGTCTTAAGAATAAAGTCTGCAGTATCTCTGATACAGGGTTTCATGGCAAGAACAAAATTTATGTGCCATTTGGAACCATTAGCAAAATATACCTATTAAACCAGCTGGATTTGGAGGACCCTGGGATATAGAAACCCTAAAAATAGGAGAGTGGTATTTATTGG
>NW_015325792.1:0-232 GCF_001447785.1 Gekko japonicus
TCCCACCTTCTTTTCCTTCCTTCTGCTCACTTGCAGGGCCCCATCTTGGAGAAGCGGACCTTCCCCTGTCCGTACTGCGAAGCCACCTTCACTTCCAAAACCCAGCTCGAAAAGCACCGCCTCTGGAACCACCTGGATCGGCCGTTGCCGGCCGTCGTCCCCGCGGTAGACCACAAAGTGCACAAAGCAGCAAGCAAAGGGGGTGGCAAGAAAAGGTACTGGGGTCTTTACT
>NW_015325793.1:0-232 GCF_001447785.1 Gekko japonicus
CACAGTCTGCGGTGATCTGGGATCCCTAGTATTTCTAGTATCTAGAGCTCTAGTATTTCTCCCCCATTTTTAACAACCCTGATTGTTCAGATTGGTGGTTTAAGAAATTCCTAAATGGATCTGCATTGGGTCATCTTGAACATTTGCTTTAATCTGAAATTCCACTCCACCAGATGTTTCAGAATTTTTCCTGTGTCTTCATATTGTCATTGTTTGACTAGTAGTTTGTTCT
>NW_015325794.1:0-232 GCF_001447785.1 Gekko japonicus
AGAGGTAGAGCATTTTGTGTTCTGCCCCTTTAATTTTTCAAAAGACTGGATGATTGTTTAATGGTCTTGTTGGCAATTTTCATCATGCACCTTAACTCAAACTTTGTTTTTCAGTTCAACAGAAATAGATGATATGCTTAGAAAGTCTACAAACTTGCTGCTGACTAGAACTTTAAGCAGTTGTTTACAAAACCTCATCAAAAAGCCTCACATAGGTTTGACAGAGGTAAGT
>NW_015325795.1:0-232 GCF_001447785.1 Gekko japonicus
AGAAACGCAGCCATCACATAACCTCTCCAGTGGACGAGTTTGGGTTGTTTGTGGTCTCTTCTTTGCACACTAATGTAGCTTGCACTATTCTTACACCTCTTACTTTTTCTAGGCATGCTGCTGCTAAAATGGGACCCATTCTTATTAATGGCCAATAGCTATTTGTACTAGAAAGTAGCTTACACGATATTATGCGATGGATTAAAAGCTTCTATTGAGCTATCAAAATTTT
>NW_015325796.1:0-232 GCF_001447785.1 Gekko japonicus
AAGATTATTCTTATGCACAAGCATTAATGAAATCTACACCTAGATATATATCTAAAATAATGTGAGAAAAGGCTCCCAGGTTGCAAGATCACAAAGTAGACTACTGCTTCCTTAGCATGCATCTGCACCTAAAAGTGGGATAAACAGAGAAAAATTAAAAGAGTAGGTACTTTCCCTCCACTCTGACCTGGATGGCTGAGGCTATCCTGAACTCATTAGATCTTGAATGCTG
>NW_015325797.1:0-232 GCF_001447785.1 Gekko japonicus
GCTCCCATGGCAGAGCAAGGATTCAGAACTGGGTCTCCCAGATCTTCGTCTGACACTCTAACCACAACATCACACTGGCTTTCGGGGATGGTCAGTCACCACCACCTCATTCAGGTTTTTGAGTCTGTAGCAAGCCTCGGCCCTGGTCTTTATTGGAAACATGATGGAGCATGTGCTCAATATGCTGACTCTGTCTGAAAGAAGGCAACATGCATATTTTGCATGCACATAC
>NW_015325798.1:0-232 GCF_001447785.1 Gekko japonicus
GTCCTCGTTCATTTTGGACCCATCGTTAAAACATTCAAAACAAAAACTAGATGCTGGGCGGGAGGGCAACTAAAAACCCCAGAACCATTGGCGTGCTGTTTCTAAATGCTCGGATGGTGAGAGAGAAGAATTGCTTAACCGTTCTATAGGCTTGTTGTTTGTTGGCAAGTCCGAGCAGATACGGGTATTATTTGGCGTGTGTTACCCAGAGAGCTCAGAGAAGGGAAGCCTC
>NW_015325799.1:0-232 GCF_001447785.1 Gekko japonicus
CAGATGATGGGGAACCACATAAAATGTACTGTGTGGTACCTTCATTGACATCAAGAGGTGATTATTTATATTCCTTATTACCAGCCCAATGTTACCAGTCCTTCTACAACCATATGGAGATGCTGGAAAATTGGAAGGTAGAAACAATATGGTCAGATATTACAGCTGGCAGCCTCCGGCATACTATTGCAAGTGCTATGTAGTGAGTTTATATATGGCTGCCTTGTTGCTT
>NW_015325800.1:0-232 GCF_001447785.1 Gekko japonicus
TGTCTTGTTCTAATAAAGTTGAATCACTTTGAGCTGCCTGAAGTCTCCTACTTAACACTTCCCAATATACTATGGGCCTCAGTCTCATTCTCTCATGTTACAAAGGTTTAGAGATGTTTTATGGATATTATGCACAACATTTACACATTTAAATTTAAACCTCTGCAAACTCCTCGGAGCACTTTGATACAGTGACCTACAAAATAAATATGTACACGTCTGTAGTGTATTC
>NW_015325801.1:0-232 GCF_001447785.1 Gekko japonicus
ATGCTCTGCTCTACGTTTGTCCCTTTCCTCTCTCCTCCAGTTTTTATGAGTTCGGAGTTAGTTTTCTAAATACTTCTATTCTTTTCTGTCAACAGAATCCATAAAAGTTTAAATAATACAAACCTAACACAAATGAAAGGTTAATTGAGACTCTAAGAGACTAATAAGTAAGCAGTCTGGGACCAGTCTTTGAAATAACTAGATAAGCCAGTTGTTGTTCAGTCACACAGTC
>NW_015325802.1:0-232 GCF_001447785.1 Gekko japonicus
GTGGCCAGGCCTGCTGCAGTGTTGTTCCACGGAATGGTTCCCCGTCAAGTGGGTTAGCTGAGCATTCAGGAGGTTATCTCTTAGCTTGAACTTGGACGAAGCGTTTGTCCTTCAAGCTTAGGTGGATTCCAATATTTGCAAGCAGTAGCCTGTGGGCCTTGCAGACATGGTCAGCTATGATACCTGCCAGATTTTGTAGGAGATGGGAGTATGCTTCCATTGATATGGCTTA
>NW_015325803.1:0-232 GCF_001447785.1 Gekko japonicus
TTTATTTTATCTCTCAGCCCAGGATTATTAACACTGAGTTCTCTTTGAAGATGTCTCTTTTCTTTTCTCCCCCCCCTTTCAGTTAGTAGAAACATCTCCTATGTTTAAAAAGAGACACTGCAGTCTAAGAAGGAAAATAAGCTCCATAACCCATGCTATTAATGACTCATTGCTTTCTGTCATTGTGCATTTCCACCTATATCTCTTTATCAGAGACTTCCAGCCACCCTTA
>NW_015325804.1:0-232 GCF_001447785.1 Gekko japonicus
GAGGAAGAGAAGCCCGCTATATACCTCGCGTAGAGCAACCCCCTCTGGGGGCAGCATCGGATAAGTCCTTATGTCTGTGGAGGGGTTTTTTTGTCTTGCTTTGCACTACGTTCACTTTTGGCAAACTTGAACTCTCACCGTTTTGACGTTATGGCCCGGAGAACTCTGCTAGTTGGGTGTCTCGGAATGATCGGTGAACTGTCGATTCTCTCTCGGGACCGAAGTGGATGAA
>NW_015325805.1:0-232 GCF_001447785.1 Gekko japonicus
CGTCCATGCTGTAGGCCCCAAATAAGCTGCAGGGGGAGGGGAGATGGGAGACACAGAAATGCATCACAACACGACGGGTTCCGTGACACACGAAGTCCGTCTCAGAGAAACTGGTTCGGCGGGAACAAGAGCACTACAGCTCCCTCGGGAACATCAAGCCAAGCTACACATTTAGCAGAATATTGCGAGGGAGCGCTTTATAGTCTGTAGAAGAAGAGGAGATTGGATTTAT
>NW_015325806.1:0-232 GCF_001447785.1 Gekko japonicus
AGCTAGCTCACACGCACTCAGCTTAGAGGAAACATTGCCCCTGATGCTGGCCCTTCATGCCCACGTTAGTGCTGAACCATGGAAGAAGGCAAAATGAGGTGAAACTGGCAGTGCCCGTCTTCTTCCGTTTTGCCCTTCTAACTGTAGCTGCAGAACAGAAATGAACAAACACTTGTTGGTTTCACCCTTTCTGCTTCGAAAGTTGGATCCTTATACTAGGCTGGGGTGAAAT
>NW_015325807.1:0-232 GCF_001447785.1 Gekko japonicus
CTGGAGGAAATGGCTGTTTTGGAGGATGGTGTCTATGGCATTATACTCCCTTGAGGTCCCTGACCTTAAACCCCATCCTCCCCAAGTTCCACCCCCTTAATCTCTTGGCATTTCCTAAAATGGAGTTGGCAAGCCAGTCTCCTTTCCAACTCATCAGCCAGCCTACCGTTATCTGCCCCTCTCTCTTAAGCTGTCCCTTTCCGCCCCTGGCAGCCTCTGCCTAGGAAAACTG
>NW_015325808.1:0-232 GCF_001447785.1 Gekko japonicus
CTCCTAACCACTACACCAAACTAGTGGTACACTACCCCCAAGCAGAGGTCCTGACAATCTGTTGTGGCAAATACACAATTGATAGACCCGTCCACTGTCAATTTACCTCACTCTTTTTAAAAGACACCCTAGTTCTGAGCTGCTGCTGCTGCATCAGTGAGCCCCATAAATTAAACAGGGTGTGAAATAGAGCTTTTCCCAGTCAGGGAGACCATTTTGGGCAGGCAGGGTG
>NW_015325809.1:0-232 GCF_001447785.1 Gekko japonicus
ATCCAATCTCTTCTTCTTCTTTATTTCATGTAATCATCCAAGAATATATTGGGCTTTCCCACAACAGATTCTCCTTGGCCAGAATGATGGATTCAGAGATTTTAGAGACCTTGGTAACACTTCTTTATTTATTTTCAATGTCTATCTCACCTTTCTCCCCGATGGGGACCCAACGCTACTCACATCCTTCTCCTCTCCCCTCATTTTATCCTCACAACAACCTCAGGAGGTA
>NW_015325810.1:0-232 GCF_001447785.1 Gekko japonicus
TGGATTATGTTAAAAGCTAAGGGCCCCTTGAGAAAGAGTCTTTCAGAAGGCCTGCAGCCCTGTTTTCAACACCTGCAGAGCCCCAAGTGTATTCTGATTGGGTCAGAAGAAGGCAAAATGGCAGGGATTGCCTTAATAGATCCAAATGTTACAGCCATTGAGATAAAAAGTCCACCAATATTTAGTGGGTCATGTTGTAATTCTACCTAGGCTGAAAGCAGCTCACTGGTGA
>NW_015325811.1:0-232 GCF_001447785.1 Gekko japonicus
CAGGGCTGAAAAGGCCCTGCCCCTGGTTGTGACAAGGCAGAAGTCCTTTGGACTGGGGACTACTAAGCGGTGCTGCTCAGAGGCGCACAAGGCTATTTGGAGCACACACAGGGAGAGATGGTCCTATAGGTATTCTGGTCCCTGGCCGCATAGAGCCTTTGTGGGGGATGTTGGTATATACAGACTCAGCATCCACGGTGGTCAAAATAGTGTTACACAGAAGATTGTCAAC
>NW_015325812.1:0-232 GCF_001447785.1 Gekko japonicus
CGTCCAACGGAAGTCCAAGTTTCCCCATTGGCAGACCTCACATTGCTGTGTGCTGCTCCACAGCCAACGGTTTAAATAAAGAGGGAGCGAATCAGTCTGTCAATCATTTATACACAGACCCTGGGGTTGGATCCAGCACAAACTTTCCACTTGTGCTAGTCCGCTTGCATGAGTGGAAATGCAAGAAAAAGACCGAGGGAGCCGCTTGTGCTGAGTCAAACATATTGTATCC
>NW_015325813.1:0-232 GCF_001447785.1 Gekko japonicus
TGGACTCCATCAGACTCGCTGTCTGGTCTGCACATTGTGGAGGGGGGCATGTCAAAGAAATGTCCAGCACTGCCACTATTACATTAGCTGCTCACCACCACCACCACAGTGGCTCTCAGGTTTGCTGCCCCTTTGTAAATGAGGTATTTTCCCTAACTCCGTGCACTCATGACACCTTAAGGTCATGCTATTCTTGGGGTGCCCTCCTGCATGTTTGGTCTTAGTGAAAGCC
>NW_015325814.1:0-232 GCF_001447785.1 Gekko japonicus
AAACAGAGAAGCTCAGCTGCAGGACTGTAACTTCTAACTGCTGAAAGACAGAATTCATTTTTTTATAGAATTCCACTAGGAAAGTTTGAAGTTATGAAAAATGAGAAAGTCAGTCCAGTCTTCCTGAGAAGAATGAAGCTTCCAAGAAAATGAAAAACTGGACCCAAACAAGACATTTTGGGAAATGTGTACTGCCATCATGTGTCTTGAAAAACACAGAATGCTCTACATC
>NW_015325815.1:0-232 GCF_001447785.1 Gekko japonicus
CAACTTTGGCTTCTCTTATGGTCTTATATTTTCCTCCAGGATGCTGAATCTACAAATGTAAAGGATAAGCCATCGTTTTGCATACAATGAGTTTTGGCACGTCGAAGCTCAAACAGTAGATCTAATAAGCAATTCTGCATTCCATCCATACGGCTAAATCCACTAATTCTAGGGAATTACTGAAATAATTGCTGTTTTCTGATAGATGCAGGCCTGCCTCTCAAAAAAAAAA
>NW_015325816.1:0-232 GCF_001447785.1 Gekko japonicus
CCCACCTGGAGACTGGCAACCCTAATGCTTTCAGTCTGAGCCTGAGAGAGGCCAATTTCTGCAAACTTGTTCCAACAATGGAAGAAAGTACAAACACGCCCACACAAATCTTCAGAAACAGCTTCAAAAAGGGATGCCAACATTAAATGACGCTGTTAATGCAGCATGAGGGCAATCAGTAATATAACTGGCAGGGCCCACCCATGTGACTGGTCCAGAAAGCACAGCCCTT
>NW_015325817.1:0-232 GCF_001447785.1 Gekko japonicus
GGCTATCTTCAGCTTTCTTCCTGTCGGCTTTCTCCATTGTTCACCTTCCACATCCGTACATAGTAACAGAGAATACCTCTTAGAGAACTATTGCAAACAGGCTTCTCGGCAAGTGAATAATACTGTTACACGAACTCTGTGTGTGTTTGTGTGTATGCGTGTGTGATGCAATCAAGTCGTTTCTGACTTACGGTGCCTCTACAAATTAATGGCCTCCAAAACACCCTGTCAT
>NW_015325818.1:0-232 GCF_001447785.1 Gekko japonicus
TTTTTTGCAGCTTCCCCGGCTGGAAGGCATCACCCGAAGAAGAGAAGGAGGAGGCGCTCAGGCGGGAGGCTGGGCAGGAAATTTGCCACAGGGAAGGACGAGAAGGGAAGGTGGGGACTTAAAGGGGAAGATTGGGGTGGAGGAAAAGATGGGGACGGGGCATTGAATATTTGATAGGGGGTGCCACCCACAGTGCTTCCTGCTGGCTATGAGCCTTGCTGTGTACCAACCC
>NW_015325819.1:0-232 GCF_001447785.1 Gekko japonicus
AGTTTCATATATTCTTTCCTTTTCTCTGTCACACTCCATGGGATTTCTTTTAAAAAAATTTATTTCTGTATCTTCTATTTGAAAGGATGTTTCATTTGGTGCTTCCCTCAGGCAATTGTCCTGAAGGGAGGGACATGTGACGGATTCCAGGCTTGAGATCAGCCTGCAAGCAAAGACACCAGCAAATCACATGACTAGCAGTCAACAAAGGTTGACAAATGGTAAATTAATA
>NW_015325820.1:0-232 GCF_001447785.1 Gekko japonicus
AGCCCCTTCAGGGTGTGCTGTCTGGTTACTCCTTCCCACGACGATTTAAACTGCCGTAAATAGAGGCACCGCCAGATTGCACTAAGCCTCCAGAGTGACCGCAGCCTCACTTCCCATGCTTATTGAAAGCCAGGTACAAAAACCTTTTCAGGCTTTTCTAAACCTCAGAATTACAGTGCAGTCCTAAACAGGTATACCCACAGGTCAGGGTCATTTTGTAGAAAAAGAGGTG
>NW_015325821.1:0-232 GCF_001447785.1 Gekko japonicus
AAGCAAATATCAATCTCATTCCTTAACATGCCGCCACCACCGCCACTGAAGGGGGGAGGAGGGGGGAGAAGGCTTGGCGGGCAGGCTGGCTGGCCAGCCGCTCAGGCCTCGCCGCCTCAGGGGGACAGGGAGAAAGCTTGGTGGGCCGGACAGCTGGGAGCTGCCCAGGCCTTGCCATTGGTGCACAGGGGGCGGGGGAGAAAGCTTGGTGGGCCTAGTGGGAGCCTCACGG
>NW_015325822.1:0-232 GCF_001447785.1 Gekko japonicus
CAGCTTAGAGGGAACACTGGCCACAACTGGGGGGCAGAGCCATTCACCGAGGTGCTGGGAAGGACCTTTCCCTGCGAGCGAACCCTTGGGGTGCCCTGGGCAGTCAGCCAAAGACAAGAGAGAGTGGAGGGAGGACAGGGTCCGACGCAGGCCAACTCTCGGGATGGTGTAGCCGAGGGGTCCCCAACCTCTTTGAGCCCGCGGGTGCCTTTGGAATTCTGACACCGGGGGG
>NW_015325823.1:0-232 GCF_001447785.1 Gekko japonicus
TTTAGGGCAACATTAACTGAGCAGAGCATGCTACTAAAAGTGGGCCTGGGGCCAGAGGATACAGCATGCTTACCTCATCTAGGAAGCTTGGTACAATAGAGCAGGTAATCTTTTAAAGAGACTTGATGGGCAACCAGGAATTGCTTACCATTGGTTGGTGTCATTTTTCAAAATGAAAGAACTGAGGTGCTCAAAAAGGTAGTCATACCACCATCAGTCTTATGCAATTGGA
>NW_015325824.1:0-232 GCF_001447785.1 Gekko japonicus
AACCCAGTCTCTTCTCTTCTTCTTCTTCTAAACATGGCAGGAGGTAACAGCCAGATGATATAGATAATGAAGTGGCTACGGATCACCTAGGTGGCCGTCTGTTTCCCCTGACTTCTGCAGGCCGCTGTCTCAGCGGTGTAGCCCCCAAAGCTCTAAAAGCCGTCTCTTGTCTTTTGCAGTCTGTCTTGCTTCGATTTGGCACCTTTGCTGGCCTCTGTAGAATTTGCACGGT
>NW_015325825.1:0-232 GCF_001447785.1 Gekko japonicus
TCTGTATTTGAAACATGTAATACATTTGGCAACACAACTGATTTTACTTGCTGTATGTAACGATTTGTAATCGCCGGCCGACTCGACGAGTCTATATTTCCCCCTGCCCCTTCTTTCCGTCTGTATCCCACCTGTTTCTGGAGAAAATAATTTTTAAAATTAAATTAATACATTTAAACCAGTTTCCTGTGTGGTCCTGACTCGGTCCCTCCCCTCCCCGAACCCCACCCTT
>NW_015325826.1:0-232 GCF_001447785.1 Gekko japonicus
CTGACCTAGCAGGGCTCGTCTTATGTTCTTACAAATGTATTGTTAACTCATTTTATTCTCTCAGTTTCATGTGAAAATAGTTTGGGCAACATCTCATGGGAAATCACTGTTAAAATTATGTGCGAAAACACCTCTATGGATCTTTTCTGTGTTGTTGGGTTTTTTTGCATTTTTGTGTGTATATGTGTACATGTGCATGTGCATGTGCCCCTGCCTGGAAGTCATGGTGACC
>NW_015325827.1:0-232 GCF_001447785.1 Gekko japonicus
TTTGGCCAGAGCTCCTTTTACTTCCTTGTTCCTTAGGTTGTATATGATAGGGTTGAGCATGGGAGTAACTACTGCATAAAAAAATAGAAACAATCCTGTCCTGATTGGGTGAAGTGTTGGATTTAGGGCTCATGTAAGCAAAGATTGCTGTGCCATAGCAGAGGGTGACCACAGTCATGTGAGAGGTGCATGTGGAGAAGGCTCGGTGCCGGCCTTCTGAGGAGTGGATGTG
>NW_015325828.1:0-232 GCF_001447785.1 Gekko japonicus
CTCAGTTTAGAGGGAACACTGGCTGGCATCCAGATCTTAATGATCTCTGGACCCTGGTGATCACACCTGACTGTATTTGGGGTAAATGTTGATATTATGAAATATTTGCAAAGAGTCAGGTTTTAAACATTAAACATTTAAGGGGAGGGATAAACTTTTATCAGATAGACTTCCAGGGTCTTATTAAATGTGATAGATAGTTCCAGGATGTAAATTTAAAATATAGTCATTT
>NW_015325829.1:0-233 GCF_001447785.1 Gekko japonicus
GGGGTTGGAGCCTGGGGAGGGGGGGTTTCGGGAAAGGGAGGAACTTCAGCAGGCTATAATACACAGAATCCATCCCACAACGCAGCCATTTACTCCAGGGGAACTGATCTCTGTAGTCTGGAGGCCCGTTGTGGTTCTGGGAGATCTCCAGGCCCCCCTTGAGACCGACAACTCCGTTGGCCACCCTGATTCGAAAAGAAGGATACCCACCGTCAGTGTTCCCTCTAAGCTGA
>NW_015325830.1:0-232 GCF_001447785.1 Gekko japonicus
TACTTTTTACACACCTTGCGTTTTCTCTGCCTAAAATTCTTATGCCCACCAGCACTCATGATATATGAGAACGTTGTTTTAAAAAATCCAGAAGGACCCAAACGCATTTTACAAGCAAAGGAAACCAGAAATCGCAGTATTCCGTCTCCGTCGCTAGAGCGTTGGCGCCTCCCGCTGGCCAAATCCGGCACATCATGTTACACGTTAATCTGCTGTTCAGCCCCTGTCTATA
>NW_015325831.1:0-232 GCF_001447785.1 Gekko japonicus
CATGTCATATAGGGAAGCAAAAATCTCTCTGTTCAAATTTAATTGCAAAAGCATGTACTGTCTTGTGCTGGGCCACCAACTCACTCTTCAAAAAGTTGCTTTTTCTGCTCCATTACTTCTTCTCATTGGCTCCAGCCCGTTTCACAGCAACTGGACACCCCATGTACCTGTGCCTCTCATTTTCCCATAAGTATTCTCAAGCATGATCAGGAACTTGGCCTTTATTTATTGG
>NW_015325832.1:0-232 GCF_001447785.1 Gekko japonicus
TCCTTGTTGCTGCCAAGTCACAGGTGACTGATGGCGACGACCCTGGAGCGTTTTCAAGGCAAAAAAACCATTCAAAGGCAGTTTGCCACTGCCTGGCTTCACATCACAAGGATGGTATTCATTGGACGTCTCCCATCCAAATACTAGCCAGGGCTAACCCTGCTTAGTGTTTGAGATACGACAAGATTGAGCTAGCTTGGGCCATCCAGGCTGCCCACAGTGTGGCTTACTA
>NW_015325833.1:0-232 GCF_001447785.1 Gekko japonicus
GCACTGCTTCTGCAGCCTACTTGACTCTACAGGCGAGAGTACTTAATGCGGGGAAAGACTTCAAGCTCTGCTGCCTATTACTAGGCAGCTGGAGTAGTAAAGGCACTGCTCTTGAAGATGCATGTTTCTTCCTCATCACCTGTGCCAACACCAACAAGGCAAGGAATGTGTTCTACTAGCTTCAGCAGGTGGATACGTTTTGTCCATTCCTTGTAATCCAAAACCTTAGACT
>NW_015325834.1:0-232 GCF_001447785.1 Gekko japonicus
CCCCCCCCCCCAGTCCACTGGCAAACCTGTACTGGTTGCAGAGCCCAGTCCTGATTTGCTGTAGATCTGAGAGACCTTTGCTAACTTGTCTCCCTCCCAGACGATCTCCTCCACTTTCTAAAAGATGTACTGTTCCTTTCCTACAGGGCCCAATGTTCTTGCAGGTGTGCTGGTTACCCTCGTGATCTTGCTTTGTGCTGGCGCTGGAGTGTGGTAAGACAGTAGATATAGT
>NW_015325835.1:0-232 GCF_001447785.1 Gekko japonicus
TTCCACCATTCTTTGAAAAACCCTTTTGTCCTTTCTTCACCACGCCGCACCCCTTTTTATCAAGAAGGAATGGTCACCTGAAAGGACAGTTCTGTGGAACTTGAAAGCTTGCTTACTACTTTGTGACATTTTAATTAGCTCCAGTGAAGATGATTACAGTGCCATTCCTCTTACTGTTGGAACTTTTGTCTGGCACCTGTCACTAGGCACTAGCCGCACATTTGCAAATGTT
>NW_015325836.1:0-232 GCF_001447785.1 Gekko japonicus
AGGAGAGGTAATGAGCAACCAAAGCCCTCTTCAGATGCCATGAGCACGTGTACCAGAAGTAGGGCTGCCAGGTCTTACCTGGCTTTCAGCAGGGGGCTCCTGGGTCTGTTCCAGGATCTTCTGAAATGTGCACAATGTGCGCACCATGATGACATCACCTTGTTGCTGCTGTCAGGGTGACATTTTAGTTTTTGAGCAAAACCCTATGGTTTGAGCCCATTTTTACCATAGA
>NW_015325837.1:0-232 GCF_001447785.1 Gekko japonicus
ACTGCCCATCAACTTCATTGGACACCCTTGAGTTCTAGAATTCTGGGAGAGGGGAAAACATTTCTCTTTGTCAAGTCTCTACCCCATGCATAGTTTTATAAGCCTCTATCCTGTCCTCCTTTACTTGTCTCTTTTCTAAATGGAAAGAACCAGACGTTTCAGACTTTCCTCATAGGGAACGTGCTCCAAGCCTCCCATCTAATCATCCTGGTTTGCCCTCTTCTGTACTTTT
>NW_015325838.1:0-232 GCF_001447785.1 Gekko japonicus
AAGCCAATGCACATGGTCACCGGCCAAATGCTTTCCCTTTATCGACGGTAAGCTCCTTCGACCGGAGGTGTTGAGCCATGCGATAAAATCACAGCGCAAACATCAATAACGGTCACAGGACGATGATAAAAGTAGATTATGCCGCTACCACAAGAGTGAGATGGTAACGTCAATACTTCACAGCGGAGCGTCTCAAAGATACTTATAATGGACCAGAATTGGGCCGCAGATC
>NW_015325839.1:0-232 GCF_001447785.1 Gekko japonicus
GAGTCCAAGATACTTACCTCATTTTGTATTCATTTTTTTATGAGTGTCACTAAGGATCTCTGACGGCCCACTCCTATGCACTTACATTGTCTCAGTGTTGCACTCAATTAATGTTGACCTCCTTTGCCCATTTAATCTTGTTGGCCATAACAGGGATTCCCAACCTTTTTGAGGCTGCGTTCACCTTGGTATTCCATCACAGGACAGTGGGTGCAGCCACAAAATGGCTGCC
>NW_015325840.1:0-232 GCF_001447785.1 Gekko japonicus
GGAAGAAAACCAAAAACAGGTGGAATGAGAGTGAGAGAAGAAAATGCACATATTTTAGTGGTACTTAAGTAAAATCTGAAGACCTGGCATACATTGTGGTCCTTCATAAGAAACGTCCGGTGCCATCTAGAGAGATCAGAGTTTTACCTCCATTGATCATTATTTCATGTTTTACCCTTTTAGTAGATCCAGTTAGGGCTTCAAACTTAGTTATGTGACTCATTTGAATAAA
>NW_015325841.1:0-232 GCF_001447785.1 Gekko japonicus
TAACCACTTGAGCCACCGCAGCCCCTAGTCCGGTCTGTACAGGATGTTAAACTGCAGAATGGCTTCAAATGTTGCCAGTTGCCAGTTACACCCAGCTTCTTTCAGCAAGAGGCAGTAAAATGTTTACAATCCTTAGAAAACACACATTCCAACAAAAAGTTTCAATACCTCTTTTTTAATACTTTATTTATATAGTTTTATATAAATACTAGTTAAAATAGTTTTATATAAA
>NW_015325842.1:0-232 GCF_001447785.1 Gekko japonicus
AGCTTACAGGTGACGAGGAGACTGGTAGTGTTTAAAGATATCCTTTGATTAAAGCAGCTAAAAAAAATCTTTAATCATCAGTCTTGTAATTGGTTCATTTATACATGAACTAAATCTCCCTATTTACCAAGTCATCATTAAAACTGCCTTGTAGAGGAGACCGAATAAATGTTTTCCTCATTAGGCTGTACCCATCACTACATCATTCAAGAAGAAGAGATTGGATTTATAC
>NW_015325843.1:0-232 GCF_001447785.1 Gekko japonicus
CAGGAAAGGCCAAGAGGCCGCAGTGGCAGTGGGCATGCCTGATGTTAGGTCTGGAGCTGAACTACCTACAGGCTGAGCACAAACTTCAGGCAGATTTAGGATCAACTGGTAATTAGCCCAGAAGTTCCAAACAGAGGAAGTTTGAGCATCCCAGTTCCAAACTTCAGGGGTTGGTCTTGACATGTAAAAAGAACTGGTAAGGATTATGTGGCAAACGTTCCACATAAAAATG
>NW_015325844.1:0-232 GCF_001447785.1 Gekko japonicus
TGTCCCTCTGTGAGATCTGGGAATATGTTAGAGCTGCATCAAGACTGCTTGTGATTCGGCTTTGTTGGCGAGTGAGTTGAGCACGTTACAGGCGCCTTGTTCTTCCTGAAAGAAACATTGGCACACTGAAACAATACTGCTCCCCCTCGTGGGTCAGTAGCTGTTGGGTTTCTTTTTGCATGTTATAATGAACGCAAATTCCTTTGTAGGGGTATTACCAGAAGATGGCTTT
>NW_015325845.1:0-232 GCF_001447785.1 Gekko japonicus
AAACCGCCCTGAGCCAGCCCTGGCTGGGATAAAAATTTAAATAATAATAAATGTTCCCAGTGCAACTTCAGCAAAGACCTTCTGTCCGGCAGACACCTAACTGACTTCCAAAGGTGAGGTCACCTGAGGAAGGGCCTCCCGGGATGATCTCCAATGTGGATGGACTCACACGGGGGAAGGCAGCCATGCATATGCTCTAGTCCCGTCTGACGAAGAGAGCTGTGTTTCTCGA
>NW_015325846.1:0-232 GCF_001447785.1 Gekko japonicus
GGAGCTGGAACTAGAGACTGGAGCTCACCTGGGGGAGTGGAGAATCTTAGGCTTTACTGACCATGTTAAAAATTTGTCACTACTTTGAAATTTGCAAAAGATAGGAAATAAACAGAAATAATATTTCTTAGTAATACTTTAGCTTTCACATAGCACATTTCAAGTAGAAAGTATTTTTTTCATTAAAGAGTTGTGGAATAGTATACTTCATTGTGGAGCAGTGGTGGCTCAG
>NW_015325847.1:0-232 GCF_001447785.1 Gekko japonicus
GGTAGAGGTGTAACAAACCCTTTAAAAAAATGTGGTGTTGTCCGTCGACTTGGGGAGTTCCCCACTTGTGCAAGAGAGGGAGGAGGTATGTTGGGTTCATTCCCCACTCGTGGAGGCTGAGTCCCGCTCGACTTAGATGGTCTGCCTGCACGTTCATGTGACCAGGAATGTGAGTGACGATGCATAAGTCCCACAATTGAATTGCAAGGTTGCAGAGGCGAAGGGACACTGT
>NW_015325848.1:0-232 GCF_001447785.1 Gekko japonicus
AGAACACCAGCAACGGAGTGCAGAAAGAGTTGAGGTTTAATGCACTCCTATTTGCATTACAAAAACAGGTGGGGCTTTGATAGATTCCTTTTAATAGCATCTGTGGTCTTGCAGCCCACTAGAAAAGCATTCCGCAGCCTGCCAGTAGTCCCTGCAAGTGAGAAGAGGATGCAGTGGAGCACATACAATGTAAGCAGGTGATACCAGGTTCAAGCCCTGGCATCTCCACTTA
>NW_015325849.1:0-232 GCF_001447785.1 Gekko japonicus
GGGTGTAACTCTGCTTAGGGTAGCACTGTTAAGTCACAGCCCTTCATAATAATTTGTTTGCATGGGCTAAGCTTATTTTAGTAAACATTTAGCCCTTGTCACATTGATCATATTTAAATATGACGCCTTGTCAAAATCGTTGACGTGCAAATTGCATGCCTGTCAACATTTTACAATGAACTTGAGGTTAACTTGCAACCAAGGAAGGAAAGGGTATCTCCACAATGATTTT
>NW_015325850.1:0-232 GCF_001447785.1 Gekko japonicus
GGGGGGGGGTTTGAAATAGGAAGACTTGAGGCATCAGTTGAGGGATCAGCTGAGTCTGCATCCAACCCCATGTTTACATGTGATGGCAAACAGAAGGACAGTGGGTGATGGGGGAGGACCAAAGGACCAGCATTTCAAACTGTAGGTATGTAAGATAACATTTAGGGATGTAAAATAAGTTCTCAGATCCATTAGTTCAGTTCAAACCACATTGGTTCCAAATGGGTTCCTT
>NW_015325851.1:0-232 GCF_001447785.1 Gekko japonicus
TGCAGATGTTCCTCTATTTCGGTGAACATGGTCTGGCAACGTGCTCTGCTGATCATCTCATTATTTTTTGGAAAGATGGAGAACAAGAGTCTAGACTGCGTAGCTTAATGTTATTTCATAAATTAGAACAAAGTGAAGATTTGCAGCTTGGGATCTGAGATGACTTAACAAGAGATAAAAGTACATATGAAACACAAGTTATTTACAATTCTATGCAGAGTAACTCCAGTCT
>NW_015325852.1:0-232 GCF_001447785.1 Gekko japonicus
CACTGAAAGCCTGTTAAAAAAATGAATTAGGAAAGCCTCCAGGTGGTGATTTCCTGCAATCAATCATTGTCAAGATTCAATCTATCTCTTGGATCCGATGAGACCCTCCTCCAAAAGAAGTGTCTTTCCACCGCCAAAGAAGAAACATTGAATCCAAGTCAAAGCAGGTTGAGAACAAGTTGAGAACATACAATTGTTCATGCAACCACAGCCACAACTTCTTACTGTTTTT
>NW_015325853.1:0-232 GCF_001447785.1 Gekko japonicus
CCCAAATCTCCAGGAATTTGCCAACCCAGGGTTGGCGACCCTAGCATGGGGTGGGGTGGGGTGGGGCACACGGCTTCTGGAAAAGATTTTCTCCCCAGCACTACCTCACTTCAGGAAGATCAGAAGGCCTGATGTTCTATAGTAGGGGTGGCCCGACTGCGGCTGAGGAGTCACATGTTTCTCTTTCACATATATTGTGTACCATGTCCAGTTTTGGGCACCACGTTTTAGG
>NW_015325854.1:0-232 GCF_001447785.1 Gekko japonicus
GGGCTTTTCTTAGCATTCTAGAAAGATATGTCTTGTTTGTCTGTGGCACCGGTCTCCAGATTTAAGTATCCACAGACGAGACCATGTTGAGAATTAGTTTTATTGATACATGTATGCTGTCTCAGCATCATGTTGTGGTATAGCTGACCACACTTAGAGATACTCACCACAGTCCAGTGAAAATTGTTCATCCTTATTAAATTCCATTGATATCACTGGGGTTAAAGCACAA
>NW_015325855.1:0-232 GCF_001447785.1 Gekko japonicus
TATTTCCTGAGTCAGACCTGGCAACCCCAACGTCGGCTGCAACTTGATGGCATTTTCCTCCACCGCCACAGTGCAGAGTTGCAGAAAGTCTTCCTTCAGTTTTCAATCAATCCGTTTTTAGGGTTGTAGCGACTAACAGCTACGCCGTTCTATTTCAGAAATACATAGGCAATCCATGTTAATCTGGGGGTTAAATCAGCCATGGCAATCTGATCTAAGTCAATTCACTCTG
>NW_015325856.1:0-232 GCF_001447785.1 Gekko japonicus
AACCACTACACCACACTGGCTCTGGTTGTGCTAGTAGAAATGGTTACAATTTTTAAAATTCTACACTAGCAAACAAATCCCCTCAAAATCTACAAACTCGCATTTCCCTCCTTACCGTAATCTCCCCTTTAATTCACATTAATTTATTTATTATTTACTGTGTTTATACCCTGCCTTCTCCCTAATAGGAGAAGAGGCCTTCCTTGTTCTCCATTTTAGCCTCACAACAACC
>NW_015325857.1:0-232 GCF_001447785.1 Gekko japonicus
GGGGTTGACAAAAGAAAAGGAGGTATGTCGAGGACAGCATCTAGAAAACAAGCAATTTATTCTACAGCTTTCATTTTTAAAAAGTGTTTGATAGCAAAGATTTACATCACTGAATTTGCACTGAAATTACCACTATGCTGTATGCTAGATTCAACAGGCTTAAATTCAAGAGTTTTGTTTGAAATGCTTTCTTGGCCAGAGGTGCAGTCAGAAGTCTCATATCACAAGGAAC
>NW_015325858.1:0-232 GCF_001447785.1 Gekko japonicus
TTTTTTTGTTTCACAACTATTGTCTCTCAGAAGCTGAAAAATGGCATCCTTATGAGGCTGTAGCTACACAATACACAACTGTGGGGACACAACTGGATTTGCAGTTGGATGTGTGTGTAAGTGTGTCATCAAGTCACAGCCAACTAATTGGTGACCCCTGTAGGGTTTTTTGTTTTTGAGTTTTCCAAAACTTTATTAAGAAAAATGTTTCAGTACATAACAGAGAAGAGAA
>NW_015325859.1:0-232 GCF_001447785.1 Gekko japonicus
AAAACTTACACCCTGAAAAACCTGTTGGTCTCTAAGCTGGACTTGAACCTAGCGTTTCTACTGCAGATCAACGTGGCTAACTCTGTCCTGAAGCCACCTGGAGAAAATGACAGCTTTGGAGGTATGGCTCTATGGCCTCACGTCCTTGCTGAGCTCCCTCTCCTCCCCAAATGTTGCCCTCCCCAGGGTCCACCCCTAAATCACCAGGAATTCCCCAGCCTGGAGTTGGCAC
>NW_015325860.1:0-232 GCF_001447785.1 Gekko japonicus
ATTCGACCAGGGAGGTTCTGGAAGTAGCCATATGATTCAGTTGGACAGGGGTAAAATACAAGTGTGTTAAGATACCACCTCTGTAGTGCCCCTGGCTTTGAAAATCCTACAGGATTGCCATAAAATCATATGTGACTTGACCGCATTTTCCACCACCAAAAAAATACTGTGGGAAAATGCTGCCCACAGCTACATTTCTAGCTGCTCCACCATAGCTGGCCCCTCGCACCAG
>NW_015325861.1:0-232 GCF_001447785.1 Gekko japonicus
ATGAGGGGACTATAAGCACAAGAAGATTATTGGATCCTACATCTTGGATCTGCAGTTGTCCTAACTTGTGGGGAATAGGGATGGGCACAAACCCACAAGTGAACCCCGGTTTGAGCACAAACCAGGCCGGTTCATAGTTTGTGAACCAGGAGATTGGGAGAACAGTCTCCCACGATCTGCCCATTAACCTCCATAGAGGTTCATGGGAGGGTTCATGTGGGCTCTGATGGCA
>NW_015325862.1:0-232 GCF_001447785.1 Gekko japonicus
TGCCGGAGCGGATCAATCTGGATCAACAATGTGGGCCCGGCCTCCCGCTGACATTTAGCAGGGCTTAAGGCAGACGGCGCTGAATAAAACCAGAACAATGGTCAAGGTGAGGGGAGAGGGCGGGAGATAATGAGTCAAAGAAGGGGCTCCCTGAGCGCCATTTCGCTGAGGCGAGGAAGGGGGCCTCCGGGGTGAGCAGCATAACAAGGAGAGGGGGGAAGAACACCCCCCC
>NW_015325863.1:0-232 GCF_001447785.1 Gekko japonicus
CTTGCCTCACAAGCAGCTTAGATGCCTCACCAAGATCCATTCAATGCCATCCTGAATACAAGCAAGAAGTGGGGGTCCAGGTAGACTTGTGCATAGTATCCTGTCTATAGTTCCCTCCACCCTGAGTCTTTCTTGTACACACTCCTGCTGATAGGTTCTCTATCTTACTTTTTAGAAGAAAGGGCTACAGTAAAATGGAGTTAGATCCGGATGGTCAGCTGTGTTGGTCTGA
>NW_015325864.1:0-232 GCF_001447785.1 Gekko japonicus
CAAATGAAAAAATCCTGGCTACAGGCCTGCACAATAACATTGTGGAACTTGTGGGCTATGGAGACTGGATGTGCCCTAGATCTCCATTTGCCCCTCCCCTTAAAACCTCGGGTCATGGTGTTGGGTCACCTGTCATGATTTGCCTATGTGAATCTGTGATGCAGGAGCTGACCTGTGGCTAAAGGTAGATAGTGGGAAGGCGTGGCCAGAACAACAAAAAGTAAGAATGCTT
>NW_015325865.1:0-232 GCF_001447785.1 Gekko japonicus
TTTAAATACTGAAGCAATTACTGTTGTGATAACAGACCAGGAGGCTGATTCTATGCACAGCAAAGTTGGCACATGAGTAAGAACAGTGATGGCGGTCAGGCCTTCACTGTAACAAGAACTTTTTTCAAGTACTGCAGCTGTGCTTACTGGAGGATTCTTGTTTTATGATGCCATAGAGAAAACCAACAAAAGAACATAATAGGTCAATCTCTCCCTTATATATAAAGCCATA
>NW_015325866.1:0-232 GCF_001447785.1 Gekko japonicus
AAGGAGTGCTAATATTTAAGCACTCCTGTTGGACCACTTACCTAACACTCACCATCCAGGTGTGGGTGTTTTTATACTCTTACTGTTCATATTACCCATCACCCTTCTCCCTTGTATAGTTTTAACTTTACTACCATCAGTTGTATCTCTGTATTAAAAGTCATTATAAAGTGAGTATCTTTAATTGTAATATAAATAGGAATTTAACTATGAAATATATACATGCATTCTG
>NW_015325867.1:0-232 GCF_001447785.1 Gekko japonicus
CCACACCGCCAACCCCACTCACCCGGGACAAAGAGGCCCCGGCTGGCGGGAGCAGTGGAGGTGAGGAGTCAGGACCCCGGGGCAACGGCCCACTAAGCCGCGCGGGCTGGGAAGATGCCGGGACGTGGAAGCCGGAGAAGGAGAGTGGGAGATGCCAGGCCCGGTTGTGGCACCGGCTGTCAGGAACGCGGAATCCAGAAGATGCAGGGCACCTGGAGCAGGCACGCCCCAG
>NW_015325868.1:0-232 GCF_001447785.1 Gekko japonicus
CACTGCACCAAACTGGCTCTCTCAAACTGGCTAGCAGAATGCTCAGACTTGGGGGGGGGAGCATTCTGCCTCTGGATAACGTGCAAGGTATAAAATGTGCGTTGCGCAGAGGTGAGAGCGGTATGGTGAGGCGGCTGGACCAGGTTCAAATCCCTGCCCATTGTGACACTTACTGCCTGGGGACCTTGCCCCGGTCATTCTCCCTCAGCCTATCCTACCTCACAGGGCTGTT
>NW_015325869.1:0-232 GCF_001447785.1 Gekko japonicus
AACAGGTAGTGGCTCCTCTGGAGCATGAGCAGCTGCCAAAAAGGCAAATCCAAAGGTAGCACCAATGGTGGTGGCAGTGGCCACATCAAGCTGGTGCATGAAGGGGGCAGGACTGCAGTTGGCATGGGCTGGAAGACACTGGGCAGTCCAGCTGGCTGGAAGCCCTCAGTGGGTGTGGGTGGGCCAGAGTGCTGAGCCAGAACTTTTGTCCTCTCACCCCTCATGGAACCAG
>NW_015325870.1:0-232 GCF_001447785.1 Gekko japonicus
GTAATGCTTCCAACATGAAGTAGGTTAGTGTTATACAATCCATTTTTCATATAGAATTGTGGTAGCTGAGAGGCAATGGTTTGCCTAAGCTTATCTAGCAAAGTTAAACCAGAGGTGAGCTTTGAATCTGGAACTTCCTAGGCTCTACTGTGCTACCACCTTATTCTCCTGTAAGCATGGACCAGGCATATTTCATTTTTCTAACAGGAATCAAAGGGAAGGGAAGGGACAA
>NW_015325871.1:0-232 GCF_001447785.1 Gekko japonicus
GCCTGAGGTGTCTTTTCAGGAGCCTGTGGAGGGAGACGAAAGGAACTTGGTCATATAATGTTGTGTGGCAGACTAGGACCTGGGAGGCTCCTGGGAGGGATAAAAATGGGCTAGTGAGATGGTGGCAATAGGTCTTCCGTGGGGGTAAAGAGAGCGGGGCAGGCTAAGATTCCCCGGAGGAGGCTGTCTCTCTTCATCCCAGTCAGTCAGCCTGACCTCTGTCCCGGGGAAG
>NW_015325872.1:0-232 GCF_001447785.1 Gekko japonicus
CTGGGGAATGCACTTACCTCTTGTGGTTGGTGGTGCTGAGGAGCCATGCTGTGTCCAGTGGTGATACCTGCTCAATCCGACGCTCTGCACGGAGTCCTGCAGCAGCTGTGCAGCCCAGGAGCCATGCAGCAGTGGCCATCAGCCCGGGATCTGCGCTGGGCCAGGTGTTGTGTGGGCCCGGCGAGAAAGTGTGAGGGAGGGAATCCTCCTTGCGAGCAGTGTTCCCTCTAAG
>NW_015325873.1:0-232 GCF_001447785.1 Gekko japonicus
GTTTGCCAGCCTTCCTGGGCAACCGGTCGGCCAATATGCAACGCAATATGCTGGACTGATGCACCACTGGTCTGATCCATTCGATGCATAATTAAATTGTGGAATCCACTGACCCAGGCTGTAGCAATGCCCAGTAGCTCCCCTGGCTTTCACAAGGGATTAGGTAAATTCATGGAGAGTTCCATCAATGACCACTAGCCATAAATACAAAATGGAACCTCCATGTTCAGAG
>NW_015325874.1:0-232 GCF_001447785.1 Gekko japonicus
TCCCACTGGAGCAGTTCTCCCTCTGGCAGTGCACTGAGAGCTTGGGCTCCTCATGATAAAAATTAGTATATGCTTTTCTGCACAGAACAGAGTTCCTGCACTGCACAATGCCTTGGTGGACAACTGGACACCAGTTGTGAGTGTTAATAATGGCCCTAATTACTTTCCCATTCTTCAGTAAAACTGATCTCTGAACGCTCTATGCACCCAGCCTTTCAAATGAGGAGAATCA
>NW_015325875.1:0-232 GCF_001447785.1 Gekko japonicus
ATTTCTAATGCTAACACTGTGTTTATATTTTCAGTGGGTGACTTTATTTTTTCCTTCCTGGAAAGTGAACTTGAAGGGGCAACAACATTGCACCAAGGCTTCTGGTTTGCCCTTGTGATGCCTCCTTGTGACAAAGAGCCATACAAGGTACTGCTTTTAAACCCTTCCTTATAACCTGGGAGAGTCTGCTTGAGACCAATGAGACAGCTGGAGACTGGAAGAATCCTTCCTG
>NW_015325876.1:0-232 GCF_001447785.1 Gekko japonicus
CGGCTGCTAGATCGTATCCTCTGGAGGGGCCGGCACGGGCCGGTCCTGGCTCGTGATAGTGTCGTATGGCTTCGAGCAGTCCCGGGGCGTCCCGTCCCAGCAACACTTTGCAGGGGAGTCGGGCCATGCGGGCCATCGGGACATCGAAGATTTGTCCCAGGTAACGGACCGCCACCGGTACTACTGGGCACCTCTCTGAATGCCCGTGGAGGCACACTATAGTGGCCCACCG
>NW_015325877.1:0-232 GCF_001447785.1 Gekko japonicus
ACCACTGGTATAGCATGAAAAGTCTGAGGACTTTTTGTAATTTTTCCAATGGAAAATTAGGAAGATTTGGGGAGGAGTGGGGGGAAAGACTTTATGAATTGTGAGGGGGCGAGTGAAATGTGCTGAGATTGCATAGGGTGCAGATGGTTGCAGCTATGTCTCACTTTAATATTAGGTATATGCCATTTAGTACAGTTTTATACGCTGAACCAGGGGTCATTTCCTGCAGGAG
>NW_015325878.1:0-232 GCF_001447785.1 Gekko japonicus
GATGGCGGAGCAGCATCCTCAGTGATGCCTTCGTTGTTATTATTATTGCATCTGCCTCTAATAAGCCACTTTGGCTCATCAAGGAAGTTGGTTGCGAGACAAAAAAACAAGATCCTTCCAACATAGATTAGCATTCATTTTTTAAAGACGTGCAAAAGTGTTTGTTAGGCTTTGCAGCCCTGTCTCCATATGTCTCTTTTCAACTACATGTGCTGTCAAAAAAAGGGGGGGG
>NW_015325879.1:0-232 GCF_001447785.1 Gekko japonicus
GAAGAATGGCCTTTCTCACCTGTTGTAGGTCCATTAGTTTATTTATCTCTCCCTTCAATGTGACACTCTTGTCCAGAGCTCGAAGAGAACACAGTGCTCCAGGGGCGGCTTCTACTTGCAGGCTGACCTCCGATCCTGGAACATCCTCCTCCTTAGAGAAGCCAACTGACACCTGTGAACGCAGAAAGATGAGAGCATGGCGATAAGATGGGAAAGGATAACGGATGATATG
>NW_015325880.1:0-232 GCF_001447785.1 Gekko japonicus
TCTGCTGAAGGTGAGGCACCCTTGAGGGGGGCATGGTCCCCGTCTCTGAGGACCTGATGCTGGATGCGAGATATGATGACTCGGAGGAGTGCTTCTATGCCTCCACCTCTACTCTTTTTGTATGGCTACAAACAACCCCGACATTACAAAGATACTAGAAACTTCCACTGCAAAGAAAACCAGATTTACCAAGCAGTAGAACTGCATACCTAGCAGTTTGAAAGCAAGAAAT
>NW_015325881.1:0-232 GCF_001447785.1 Gekko japonicus
TCCACCAAAAGTGAGATACACGGTTGAAAATGTACAAAAAACCCCACTGTGTATAATCCTGATATGATTCTACATAACTAACACACTTTATGCAGAAATGTTAAATCATAACAACACTTGAATACAAATTATATATAATATGTTATTTGAAGACACATACTACTAACTAGTCAAAGAAATAAAATATATCAAAGGTTGTGGTCACACGGTCCAGAAAAAATGGGGGGGGGGG
>NW_015325882.1:0-232 GCF_001447785.1 Gekko japonicus
TGTTTGTTTTGAGGAGATTAGTGCACCATGTCTTACTGATGGCTGCTTTGCATCACAACGTTCATAGTTTTAAAGAGATGAGTTGTAAGTATTAATATTTGTGTTTACATTTCTTTGAATACAAAGTTGACAAGTGATCATTGTAACCATGGAGCAGGTACCCAATTCATTTATCTCAATTTTCTCCTTCACTGGTTTTCTCAAGAGAGAAACATGATACTGGATTCTCAGA
>NW_015325883.1:0-232 GCF_001447785.1 Gekko japonicus
AAATGGCCACATCACAGCAAATGTAAAATGGCTGACAGGTAGACTTACAAAATGGCCCTCCCCACCTGAAACAAAATGGCCACCGGAGGGGAAGTATCATAGGACACCGGGAGCCCATCACCCGTATTTATAATGTGGAGCCATGAAGGTCAATGTTTTATTCAGACCTGCAGTGGATGTCCAGAGACTATGCCAGTGCTTTATCTAAGCTGTGGAGTCCAGTGAGCAACAA
>NW_015325884.1:0-232 GCF_001447785.1 Gekko japonicus
GATTCTGTGGAGGAGCTGCTGGCGCGACTCCTGGAGAGCAAACGGGGGACAGAGGCAGCCAAGATCAAACAACCTGTGGGTCCAGCAGGGCACAGCTCTCGGGCACTGGAGGGCTGTCCCATTCTGGAGAGTCACGTTGCCAGAGTGAGGCCTGGTACCAGCCAACCTGCAGCCTGTTTCATGGGCACCTTTCAAACTCTCCTCTCCCCCTGCTGGCAGGCTGGCTGGCTGG
>NW_015325885.1:0-232 GCF_001447785.1 Gekko japonicus
CAAAATCCAGGGTGCCTATAAAAATAACCAAAATGGAATGCAGAAAGATCTCTGTGGCAGAAAATCCCAGAATGCTCCCCGGCGAGTCCGATTCTCCCCAGGATGCAAAGCAAAGTTCTTTGCATCAGAACTCTACCAGTGGGGAGGACTTTGCAAGTGCCGGACTATCCTGCCTTGGCACGGAGCAGCACCTTTAAAGAGAAAGCTCCCCAAGGGAACCACAGACATCCAC
>NW_015325886.1:0-232 GCF_001447785.1 Gekko japonicus
GGGGGCTCTGTGTGAACCCCCTGCAGAGGCCCGCTGGGGAGTCAGTCACCTTGCAAGCTACAATGCCCGCTTGGGGCTGTGTTTGGCCTTGTGGTCACAAGGCTTGGTCTGAAGGGGCGACATCTGGTAGATGAGGGACCAGAACAAGTTCTGATGAGAGCTTTCAGAGCTGGCAAAAGCGACACTGAAAAAATCACACACAACCCTTTCCCCTCCCAAAGGAACTGAGTTT
>NW_015325887.1:0-232 GCF_001447785.1 Gekko japonicus
ATTATACTATGCAGTATTTGGAATTGTATATGTGAAAGCTTCGCATTTGTATTGATGGTTATATAAAATATAGATCACCAACAAGATTTTGCATACGGAGTACACCTTTTGAATACGTATCAACAGTATACTACACAGTGGTTTTTTTGGTTTGTTTGCAAACTTGTAAGATTAGGCTGACGTTTGTGTTTAAGGGTCTTGGAGGATTCCAGAGGTAGCAGAGGCAGAACCC
>NW_015325888.1:0-232 GCF_001447785.1 Gekko japonicus
CCCATCAGCGCAATGCCAGCTCCAGAGGAACACAACTTGGAGGCCCCGGGCCCACAGATGGAACCACACCGCTTAACCCCGGAGCGGTGCAGACTAGCATACTTAAGGAACTTAAGGGAACAGTTTCAGAGGGTAGTCTGAGGGTATTTCTACTGCATGGCCTTAAGAAGTGTCCACAGACCTAAAAAAGTCTTGATATATGACCACGCCCCAAGCCATCCTTATCCTGCTT
>NW_015325889.1:0-232 GCF_001447785.1 Gekko japonicus
CTATAATCTAACCTGCTATTCATCAGGCTCCCCCCCATAGCACATAGTTAATTGCTTTGCACAGTTTACCACCCCTCTTGATGGGAATTAACAGCCCATCCTTCCCATCAACACTCAAACACACATTTTTCTCCAGGTCTTCTATACGTAATAAGGACCACACCAACCAAGTGTGTACACAAGCTGTGAGGGTGTCCTGAATTTGTTTCTGATCATAGAGGCTGCCTGCTAA
>NW_015325890.1:0-232 GCF_001447785.1 Gekko japonicus
AGCAGATGTTCTACCAGTGAGCCACAGCCTTTCCCAATGGCAGGTTGGATCCTCACTACCAGCAGAGTGAAGGCCACTAAACACAACTTCCCATCTTCCTACTCAGACAGAGCACTCCAAACTTCTCCTTCTAGGAATCAACGGATGTTCAGGAAAGGTAAGAAAGTGGTCTACAGTGGGAAAAGTAATCCCCTAGGGACTAAGCATAGTGTCTTTCTGCAAGGAAAAACTT
>NW_015325891.1:0-232 GCF_001447785.1 Gekko japonicus
GGCAGCTCATTCTGGCCGGAGAAGAAATAGATGCCACAGAGGCCAAAGCCTCAGTCTCTGCTGGTTTCTCTTGGACCAGCAAAGCATAGCAGGAGTTGAGAGCAGCTTGACAGCCCTAGAGAGAAGACGAAGCATTCACCTAATTGCTCAGCAGAGATCAGTGTTAATTCCTACAGTTACAGGGCCAGGATTGACAGGCTCACGGGGAAACAGTAAAGAAGATGAATGGAAC
>NW_015325892.1:0-232 GCF_001447785.1 Gekko japonicus
ACTTTCAGTATATTCATTCTTTCAGAATCCTAGAGCGGTGTGATGTCATTTCCAGACTGGCCCTGGAAATGATGTCACGCCATTGATGGAACAGCCGTTTCCCCCGGCATTTGCTGAGCGGTGGTAGGGATCAGGTGGGGATGTCTGGCACCCATGGGAGTTTTCCTGCTATAGCGGGGTTGAAGATTGCTTCTTTTTTTGAAACAATTTTATTAGAGGGATATTACATCAC
>NW_015325893.1:0-232 GCF_001447785.1 Gekko japonicus
TCCATTCTTGCATTACCCGTTTTTGTCGCTCAACCATCCATTGAGAAAACTGGACGAAATCAAAGGTCGGAGTAGCTGGAGTACTGGCACCTTCCGTCATTGTTTTACTTCCTACTTGTCCTTGTCGCAATGCTGGCGGTACCCACCCCGCCGGGCGGGGAAGCTTTGGTTGGGGGTACAGACCTCCTCCCCGTATGGGCCACCACTGTCATGAACTCCCTTCACGGGACCA
>NW_015325894.1:0-232 GCF_001447785.1 Gekko japonicus
TCTTCTTCTTTTCTATTCAGACGTAACTGCAATTTGTTCAGTATGAGAATGAGCCTCAGAAATCCTTGGGGTCCTCACACACCTCCTGCTCCCCACTCTTACAGGCAAGAGAACAAGGCATAGTTTGAAGGGTTTGTCTAGGTCACAAAAAAACAAACGTTTCTTGGGAACCAGGAAAATCTTCATATGTCTGTATGCATGCATTTATGAATGTTGTGCACTTCCCTGAGCA
>NW_015325895.1:0-232 GCF_001447785.1 Gekko japonicus
AACTAGGCCCCAACTTCTTTGGTACCCATTTTTCATTGTTACTTTTCATTGTTACACAATACCATGGTAACTATGGAACTGTCAGACAGACAGAAAACCACACCAAAAGCTGGTACCTAGCTGTTCAGAATTATGACAAGGTTACCATGACATGGGGAAACTGAGCCAGTAACAGGAAGTAGATCATAGCATGCTTTGGTCTATGGTGATCTTACTGATTTTAAATGGATTG
>NW_015325896.1:0-232 GCF_001447785.1 Gekko japonicus
CTCCTGCCGGTGGCCAGGTGGGACCTGGCGACCCTATCTCTAAGGTGATGCTGGACTTGAATGTAGGTGTTCTACTGCAAACCAACACAGATACCCTCTGAAACTACCCTTTAACGCAGGAATCCTTTTTATAGACACAGATCATGGGATAGAGATGGGGGTGAGGGGGCACAGACCTCCTTACCCACTGATGGAGTCACTTGACAATTTAGTTTGCTACAAACCTCTGGAA
>NW_015325897.1:0-232 GCF_001447785.1 Gekko japonicus
TCTGAAATGCCTTTAGACAGTTTTTTAAATGGCATTTGCTCTCGCTGGTCAGCTGCAATGTGTTTGAATCGCAACCTGATTTTCAACCAACGTCGCTCCGTGTCCCTTATTTCCAGTATTTCATCCCTCAACCCGAGTATGCGACTTCACACTCCTCCTTGGCCATCTGGTAGTATTCAACATAAACAGTATTCAGATTTGTTTTCAAACATTGTTTGAATCCCAGTTTTAA
>NW_015325898.1:0-232 GCF_001447785.1 Gekko japonicus
TGCCAGCCACTGAAAGGGACCCCTTTCCCACCATAAGCAGCAGAACTGGGTACTCTTCTCTCTGGGGGAGAGGAGAAAATCCAAGCAGGATTGTATCTTTTTGTTTATCAGGCTACTGTGCCTTGTGACGGTTGCATACCAGGCAAGCAACTCAACTGGAGAGGTTTCTCCTCTCACGGAAGCATGGAGCAGGGGTGGAGGCAAGGAACATGTTCACCCACTAAAATTTCTG
>NW_015325899.1:0-232 GCF_001447785.1 Gekko japonicus
ACTGTACCCTGCTGGGGCCCCTCCCCTCCGCAAAACCCCACCCTTTCCCGACTCCACCCCCAATCCAGACCTGGAAAACCCCAACAGAGACTTCCCCCTCCCGGGTGGTGGCAGTGGTGGAACTTTGGCTGGGTTGTGGGTCCTGGCAGCTGAGCAGCCCCATGGATCCTGGCCTCCCAGCCCCACCTTCGAAGCACCCCTCCCCCTCCCCGACCCTGCAGTGCGGCCATGG
>NW_015325900.1:0-232 GCF_001447785.1 Gekko japonicus
AGAGGAATCCCCTCTACTGACATCCACGCACCGCTCCGGTGAGTACCAAATCACCGAGGTTGTACGTATAGCTGGATCACGGGAAGTGCTGCCTAAACGTTTTAGGAGCCCCGGAGACAAGCTATAGGAATTACTGTGAGCGTGCGAGCTTCGACCTCAAGTCATGGATGAACGGACCCCTCTGCTCAATTCTAGCCAGTTCTCCTTCTTCCAGTTCTTGCACGATGTGTTG
>NW_015325901.1:0-232 GCF_001447785.1 Gekko japonicus
AAAGTTGTTAGGATTGGGTTGAGGAATTTTATTCTAGGACCATTGTACAGGAGGCATTCTAAAATGTAGTGTGCTAGATCTTCAACCGAAATTCCGCACAGATAGGTACGTTGGTCATATGGGGTTTTGAGATATTGTCCTTTTAGCAGGTCAGTTGGCATGGTCTGAAAACGAAGAGCAGTGAATGCCCTTCTTATGCTGTGAATTGAGATATGAGCCAGATAGGAGGCTC
>NW_015325902.1:0-232 GCF_001447785.1 Gekko japonicus
CAGTCTCTCAAACCTCATTTGTTCTGATGCTTTCAGGGAGATCACAGTAAAGCCTGAATGCTACTATGTTGGTGTGAAAATTTGGATTTTCCCCGCCATATGGCAGCCATTTTTCATAAAGTTGTCCCTGCAGCAGCCATTTCCTCCCCTTGATACCAAGAGGCTTAGTGGGGGAAAGGATCTAGAATACTTATATATCAGTAGTGTTACAGAATATTGCTATACCAATACC
>NW_015325903.1:0-232 GCF_001447785.1 Gekko japonicus
CAAAGACAAGTTCTGTGTTCAGTTCCACCGGTGTTGGATGACACTGGAGTAAACACTAGAGTAAAGCAGTCTTCTGGAGTCTGAGGAATGTTTGCTAAATCCCCAACTATAAAGGGAGAACAGGAATGAAGCCCAAGAAGGACTTATGTAAACCAGCAAATCCTATAGCCACATCAGAGCCACCGAGGAGATTGCAAACCCTGTGCTACGTCAGTCAGCTTAATATTTTTTT
>NW_015325904.1:0-232 GCF_001447785.1 Gekko japonicus
GGCCGCGGGCTCAGTTGTTGTTCAGTTCCCGGCTCGGCTGGGCTGTTGTTCAGTCCCTGGCAGTACTTCGGCGCTTTACTTCTTGGCGCCCAGAACAGGGCTTAATCCGCGGCTCCTTCCGGTGGGCTTCACCCGGTGCTCGGCAACGCGCCAGCCGCAGCTCCGGTTCCGTCCCGCAGGCTTCGCCACGTCGCCACGCCACTGAGCACCACGACTTCCGCCTCCGTCCAGC
>NW_015325905.1:0-232 GCF_001447785.1 Gekko japonicus
GCCTGTATCCCAGGGTGTGGCAAGAATTGCCCCCCCCCCACCAACCATGGCTTTATGTATTCCCCTATTGACTTTCTTCTGGGTCCTGTCCAGGCCCCCAGGGTCTTCAGCCCCATGCTACACACTCCGTGGCAGGATGGCCGGCCAAATGATTAGCACACTGGCCCACTGGTGTCTGATGAGCTCCATGCAACACCTTACCCTTCACCAGGCCAAGATCATTTCCACCCAA
>NW_015325906.1:0-232 GCF_001447785.1 Gekko japonicus
AGGCAGGCAGGCAGGGCAGCAGGCAGTGAACAGAAAGAGACATCATGACTCCTCTTTATGCTTGCCACCCACTGCCCTGCCTGCCTGTCTCCTTGTTTCTCCCTCAACAGCAGCATGGTGGCTGAGCTCACTGGCTGGCACAGGTGCAGTCATGACATCTCTTTCTGCTCATCACCCATAGCCATGCCTGCCTGAGTCCTTGGCCTCCTTCTCCCTCTCCATTCCCAGCATG
>NW_015325907.1:0-232 GCF_001447785.1 Gekko japonicus
TGTACTGGAAAGTCCACTCCATAAGCAGGTCTTGTTGGATACAAGCCAGTGTGCAAACACCCTAGAGGATTCCACTCCATGGACTGTTTTCCTGCACTACAGCACCCTTCACTTTTACCAACATGGATCCCACTATATACACCATGCAACAATGAGTGACCATTTCTTGGATACTTTTAAAAAGTACTTTGGACCTTGTCTTATAGCTAGTGTTGCCAGCTCTGGGTTGGGA
>NW_015325908.1:0-232 GCF_001447785.1 Gekko japonicus
GCTGAATCTTTGCTGAATCACTCTCTGACCACTTTGTTAAGCAAGCAACTTAACAAATTTGGTTATTGAATCCCCCCATTTTTGTGGCTGTACTGGCTCACTGTGTGTAATCCACCTTGGTCCCTCTGAGAAATACGGACAATGAATAATGTAAATAAAATGAATCTGTCTCAGTCCCCTTTCTAAAGCTCTCTGTGCTGGCAGCTGTCACTACATCCTCTGGCAGCCAATT
>NW_015325909.1:0-232 GCF_001447785.1 Gekko japonicus
CTCTTGACTTGAAAACCCTCTGGGGTCGCATTCAGCATAAGGTAGTTGAGACCTGATAGCCCTTTTCCACCACCGCCGCGTGAGATTGTGAGGGGGGGGGGAAATCAAGTGGCACAGCTGCTCCCCAAGAACGCTTGAGCCGGGGATGTTTCCCAGACATTTCCCAAACTTCTCAACCGCTCCAGTTCTCATGGGCTTCATTTATCTCATTCATGCCATGTACAGAATTTAG
>NW_015325910.1:0-232 GCF_001447785.1 Gekko japonicus
TATGCAGAAGGTCTCAGGTTCAATCTCTGCCATATCCTAATAAAGAACGGCAGGCTGGGAAGGACTGTTCTCTGAATAGCACCTGTCTACCAGAATAGATAATGCTGAGCTAATGATCTCAGGAGAAGGCAGTTGTTGATAAGCAGATTGGTATTTGGTAGGAAAGAGAACAGAAAGCATGTTTCTTCCTTGGAATACAAGGTCAGACTCTGTGGTCTTTTAGTAGCCTTTC
>NW_015325911.1:0-232 GCF_001447785.1 Gekko japonicus
TCAGTAGTATCACAGCTCACACCAGAGATACTATCAGAATTCCAAGCCCTCAGGCAATGGAAGGAGACCAAGAAAAAGGAAAGTATTGTTTGTCTTACACTGGGTGCTGCACCCAAGAGCCAAAGTGAATAGTGGCTGAAACACCAGACTCAGTTCTGGGAGAACAGAAATTACATCCTGCCATCAGCCCTTATGTGGCCAATTACTTATCTGTAAAATGCTAGTAATGGAG
>NW_015325912.1:0-232 GCF_001447785.1 Gekko japonicus
TGCTGCCATACTTCTCTGGCTAGAAAATGGCTTTGTGTTGACAGGCAATGTGCCAGCATCCTGGCGTGAAGATAAGCCCATTTACATCAGTTCCACCTTATCTAGATCAAGCTTCAGTTTATCATCATATCCAGAATGAGGCATGCAAATGATCATGATCAATATATCTAATCCTCAACATGGCCAAACAGGCCCATAGCCAGAAATTTTTTATCAGGGGGGCAAATGAGTA
>NW_015325913.1:0-232 GCF_001447785.1 Gekko japonicus
GGACAAAAACCATTTGGTGCTGGTAGTGAATTCAAGGGCGAAGTCTACCTCTCTCATAGTAACCTGGCAAAGGGCACAGTAAACTGGCAAAATAGTAACCTGGCATAGTAAGCAAGCAAGATATTGTTTTGCGAGCTTTTCTGAGGGGCCCATCTGGAATGATTACTCTGCTTTTGACATACTTTCATAAGAACATAAGATGGAGGGATGTTGGATCAGGCCAAAGGCCCAT
>NW_015325914.1:0-232 GCF_001447785.1 Gekko japonicus
GACACAAGTCATGGTCAAGGATAGATATGGCTTGGATAAATTTATCACTGACAAAAGACTTTGTAGAAATAGAGATATTGCCTAATACATTTGCAGACCATAATCCCATTTGGTTGTCATTACAAGAAGCACATAAAAAGGCAAGGTGGAGATTAAACATAGGACTATTGAGAGATAAGAACTTCGTGGAAAAAGTTAATTTAGAAGGCAAAGAGTTTCTAAAAATAAACAG
>NW_015325915.1:0-232 GCF_001447785.1 Gekko japonicus
ACGAAATCCCCCCATAATCCTTGTCTTTTCACATACATTGTGTTATACACACATTGTCAAAGTACCTGGCATTTAAAATACACACAGAAGCATTTTATCTAAATATCTGTTCAGCAGACCTTGATAAACATCCATAAAAATGGAATTCTGCAATACCATGCAACAATGTAGGACATGTGTTAAAATGACCACATTTTGTATTCTGTGACCCTTTTCACATTACCATTCTAAA
>NW_015325916.1:0-232 GCF_001447785.1 Gekko japonicus
TGAAATTGGTTTCTTGTCATTCCAGATCTCCTCCTGAGAAGGCCTACACCAGTATGAATACGGCATCATTTTTTTCTACGTGAGTGTGACAAACAAGAAGAGGGGGCAGTCTTGCTAAGAACCTTGTTCAAGAACTCACTGACAGCTAGACTGTGCACAGCCGTACATGTAATTTGTGGATCCAAAAATTAGCATTGTACCAGCAAAAAGAAGCACTCAGCTGAAACTTCAT
>NW_015325917.1:0-232 GCF_001447785.1 Gekko japonicus
AAAAGAAATTGATTATGGAACGTTTTATTCTTTTTTTTTTTTTAGGTTGATTTCACTTTAATACTTCAATCATAGGTTGCTTGAATAAGAAATAACTTGGATAGATTAGCTTTACCTTTGAACAGAAATAACGTACCCTAATCCATTTTTACATATCAAGTGTAAGTGCCTTAAATAAATATTTTGTCAATAATAAATTTTTTAATATGTTTTCCTCACCATTCAACATTAA
>NW_015325918.1:0-232 GCF_001447785.1 Gekko japonicus
GTTCAGAACAAGAAGCAATGAGTGGAAACTATAAGAAGCTTGATTTACGTTAAATACTGCAGAGTCTATCAAAAGTATAAGATCAAGTCACCCATGTAGCAACCACTAGAGAGATTGTGGACTCTTCTTCCTTAGCGGTTTTCAAGAAAAAGCTGTATGGGAATTTGGCCAAGGAATGGGGCTTCCATACTTGGTATAAGAATTTGAAATACAGAACACTGCATTTTGTCCA
>NW_015325919.1:0-232 GCF_001447785.1 Gekko japonicus
CCCCCCCCCCCTCCAACAGCATTCTTGCATGGGGTGTGCATGGTAGTACTATAAGACTTTAAGGGTAGGAATAGGGGGGTGGAAGTAATGCAAACTTTGTCAGTTTTATTCAGAGGGCTGGTGAAGGAGATGGCAGACAGGGTAACTAATGCAGGAAGGCAGAGTTCCACACTGTTCGTAGCCGTGTCACCAACCAGCTATCTGCAGGTGACACAGTTGCAGTAGTCAGTTC
>NW_015325920.1:0-232 GCF_001447785.1 Gekko japonicus
AGCTAGTCCTATGGAGGAAAAAGTAAAAAAGAAAAAGAAAAAAAGAGGGGGGGAATATCTGGTAACGCCTTCAGTGCTCAAGCAGTCTGGATCTGTGAGGAAGGTATGTTTATCTCTCTCAATCTTCACTTTGTACTTTCCACAGTATGTTTCGGAAAGGGAGTTCGATCTCTAGAAAATGTAAACTACATTTCTTAAGCTATGATGCCTTCAAAATATGGAATGTTTTTAT
>NW_015325921.1:0-232 GCF_001447785.1 Gekko japonicus
GGTGTTTGGATGGGAGAGACCACCGAGGAAGCCCAGGTTCACGGCACAGAGGCAGGCAGTGGCGAACCGCCTCTCCCTGCCTTCCCCCCTCACCTGGGTGGCCCCGGCTGCCCCCCGGTCTCATCAGGTCTTGGAAGCTAGGCGGGGTGGGACCTGGTTAGGCCTTGGATGGACGGAGCATCACGGACGTCCAGGGCGGCACTGCAGAGGTAGGCAAGGGCAAACCCACCTC
>NW_015325922.1:0-232 GCF_001447785.1 Gekko japonicus
CTCTGACACTCTCCCAGGATCTATCCTCAAATCTCCCAGAGTGTCTGAACCTGGGGTTGGCAACTTGGCCCTCAGCTCAGCAGTGAAAACAATGGGTACTAGCTCAACCATTGCTTCTGTCAAGCTTGTACCTCGTTTGTCATGGGTTGTTTCCCATGTTCTGCTGCATCAAGGGCTAACGCCTTTCCTCCTCTCTGGTTTCCCCCACTGCTTTCGTTTATGTGCATTCTTT
>NW_015325923.1:0-232 GCF_001447785.1 Gekko japonicus
GCTAACTCTAAAGATCTTTTAACACAGGACACAATGAGTTCATTCCCCCCCCCCTTCTTTTCAAAACAGAGAACACTAGCTTTGCATGCCTAGAGACAGAGTTTTGTTTTACTCCAATGAAGCTTGCTTTAAATTTTGAATGACAGCAAAATGTGGGATTTTTGTTTTGCATGTCGCTTCTGAGAAGTCTGGTGACTTAACAAGCCACTGCTACCTCTTTATACACCATGTT
>NW_015325924.1:0-232 GCF_001447785.1 Gekko japonicus
GGATCAGGCCAAGTCACATCCAGTTTCATCCTACAATTGCATCACACATTTACCTGAACTGTAGTAACTTCAGAAGCAAGTCATTCCCTCTGTTGGACATTATATCTTCAGGAACCCTGAAAATTCAGGAGAGGGCAGAATTACGCAATGTTAGGCGTAAAGTACCGAATGCATAGTGGTCAGTGGACCTTGAGGCAAATTCTTACTCTGCAATAAGCTCACTGGGTGACCT
>NW_015325925.1:0-232 GCF_001447785.1 Gekko japonicus
GTTGGTTATGGGCTATCCTTTCCTAGGGACTCTTGCTGGCGATTTTACTTTGACTTGTTGGTCTGCTTTTTTGAAAAAGTGACCTCCTTGACCACCGTCTTGCTGGGAAATCTGGGACTGCTTTGCTCCTCAAGGCTAACTGAGGTCCCTGAGGATTGGATGGCAGGGCTGCCAGGGCAAGGAAATTAAAGGGAAGAGGGAGGGAATAGGAGTCTGGAGGAGGAGGAGGAGG
>NW_015325926.1:0-232 GCF_001447785.1 Gekko japonicus
ATCAGCATATGATTGGGACAAAACTGTTGACATCATGGCTACATGATAGAAGAGGAAAAAACCAGATGATTGGGATGAGACTGGAAGTGGTCTATTACAATTTTTCTAAACACACGTAACAAACTGAGTTTGATCTGATCTGTACATGCCCACTTCTTCAGCAATAGTAGTAGAGATGTGAAGGCCTGGCCAGAAAAATGGAAAAACAGGAAAATGGGGGGGGGGGCCCCCT
>NW_015325927.1:0-232 GCF_001447785.1 Gekko japonicus
TGGGGGATGGAATGGCCTCCATGGAGCATCAAGGCAAGGAATTTGCTCAGGTGCAGAAATTCAGTGAACAGTGAAGAGCCCTGCTCATATCTGTGCCCGCACACAGAGGCCTCATCCCCCCCCCAATACTCCATGTTCCCTACAACATCCACAACCATCTGTGGAGAACGAGCACGAGGCCTTAAGGGCTTCATCTGGGCCTCTTCTCTTTCCTTTGCCCCCCCCCCCCCCT
>NW_015325928.1:0-232 GCF_001447785.1 Gekko japonicus
GCATCAACCTAGCAGGGAAATCTTTCTCAACCTGTTCTTCAACCCTAGGTCCACCCTCTCCTTCCCTCCACATTTGCATGCCCCACCCTTCAATCCCACATTACCATGGAACAGTATCTGGTTAATCAATTTATTGTTCCCATTTCTTTTCTTTTGTTTTTTTTAATAGTCCAAGGCAATCGCATTATTACACTAATATTGCGTTCCAACGTTAGTTCTCACTGTGTGAATT
>NW_015325929.1:0-232 GCF_001447785.1 Gekko japonicus
CAGCAGAACCTAAAAATATAAACTAAAAAAATAAAATGCCCTGAGCCTAGGAAAATATGAGATGGCTGGGCACTGCATGCTTCTCCCCCAGCCCATCCCCAGGTCACTCAGAGCGGCAGTGGCTTTTCGGTCTAATGCCCCCCTTTTGGCTGTGGGTTCCCAGGTCAGAGCATCCACTTAGGCACCCGTTTCTCAGGTCCATTCAAGCTGGCTCAAAACATCAAGTGTTTCT
>NW_015325930.1:0-232 GCF_001447785.1 Gekko japonicus
AAAAATTGCTTCCAGACCCCGAAGTGGCATGATAGATGTTGCAGTTTTGCAAAGAAGAGGAAGTCCAAGCTGAAGGTTCTTTCCAGAAGTTAAACCTTTACTCAATTTTCAGACACACAGAACAGGGCTTCCTAGCCTCCAGGCCTGGAGATCTCCCCAGACCATGGGGATTTGTTCATTTAGACAGAATGGCTACTTCAAGTGTGGACTCTATGGCATTCTACCCTGCAGA
>NW_015325931.1:0-232 GCF_001447785.1 Gekko japonicus
CTGGTTTTCTTATTCCAGGAATCTCACTGCATGTGGGAGTATTCCATCCTGGGAACCCTTCTCGGCAGTCTGAAGTAATACAGTCCAGACATAGTGCTATCGCCTCATCTACTGGTTCTGAAAATTAGGCCACAAGATGAGAAAAGAAGGGGGAGTAGATGGCCCAGAGTTAGTAACACAAATCAATAGTACCCTCTAGTGGTGCCTTTAAAGAAAAACCTCTTTGAGGAAC
>NW_015325932.1:0-232 GCF_001447785.1 Gekko japonicus
TGTGCTAGGAGCTGTACCCAACAGAGACTCAACATGATGCCGTCACAAGAGAGTATACCATCTCTGAGAGAAGGACAGGACATCATGTACTGGGCATAATTCTGCCCAAGTGAAGCACAATTGCCTTCCATTGTTTTAAGGAGAGGCTTTCAGGATATGGGATGTGAAATGGTATGAAATTGCCCAACCTCATCTGACCTTGGTAGCTAAGCAGGTTTGGTACTTGGATGGG
>NW_015325933.1:0-232 GCF_001447785.1 Gekko japonicus
CTGCAGTCACTTCCGTGTGGACACAAGCGTGAAAGCTGGAAGTTGCAGATCATCCTTTAAGTGCCTGGTGGTCATCTCAGAGACAGACGGAAAAGAAACACTCCTCTAGAATTTATTCCCCCAAGTCTGCAACTGGCTTAGACCCAGCTCATAGTTGAAGTTGATTTGAAATTAATTATTATTGATCCCCCCCTCCTTTCTGACAATTTCAGTTGGGACTGAAGGGGGTGGG
>NW_015325934.1:0-232 GCF_001447785.1 Gekko japonicus
CCATCCAAATACTCGCCAGGGCCGACCCTCCTTGGGTTCCAAGATCTGATGAGATGGCCTGGGCTATCTGGATAGCTCTAGAAACCTTCACAACGTTCAAAGTTAACATACTTCCTTGCCTTTAAAAGAAAAACCACTGTTTTGCAGGAACAGTACATTTGCTTTTCAAAACTGACATAAGTATCAGACCTACATGCGGTTCTTTTTCAACAGAGGTGATTAGTGGAAGGTA
>NW_015325935.1:0-232 GCF_001447785.1 Gekko japonicus
AGACAGACAGAGTTTGTTTATTCTGACTATGAAATCTTTGCCTCCACTGGCATGATCTGGTAATTTGGAAAGAACCCATTACTGGCCCATGAAGCATACACAAATATTGGCATTTATGGAGTTAAGTCTGAGGGTCAAACTATATATAGTCATGGCTTTAGATTCTTTATTCAGACTATGAAATCTCCACCATCACTGGCATGACCTAGTTAGTGTGGAAAGACCCATTACC
>NW_015325936.1:0-232 GCF_001447785.1 Gekko japonicus
GTAGCCGCCGCCACCTCCTGTGGCCGTGACTACTTGAGGGACTACTGGTTTGATTCAGCACAGTTCTCCTGGCCAGCATCATACTAAGAAAAAAGGAATGAGGTTGAGTAGCGTGTGTGTAAATCAGCCTAAGGAGCTTTCCCGGAGAAGGAGCTGTGTAATGAGCCTGTGTAGCTGTTCATCACGGCCTCTTCGACCGTACTGCGAGAGCGCTGAAGAGCACAGCAGAAAG
>NW_015325937.1:0-232 GCF_001447785.1 Gekko japonicus
GAAAAGGGGGATCTGTGGCTGACCCTCCCACCCCAGGGCACCCCTAGCCTGGAGATTTGCCCTTGGCCCTGAATCTTCAAGTGCAAGTGGTTTGGGTTTCAGCGACTGACTTAGCTAATGCAGAGCAGAATTCAATACAACTGCTTGCAGTGTACTTCTTCAGATTTCCTCTTTTCTTAGGTGCCAACGTTTGAGATGCTAGAACTTTAGCTTTGCCCGGCTGCTTCTTTAG
>NW_015325938.1:0-232 GCF_001447785.1 Gekko japonicus
GAAAGGACTGGACTGTTTCGGTACCAGGCACAGTGGAGTTTGCCACTTTACCTGTATTCAAGGCCCTATTCTCTTTGAAATGAAATTTAGGGGGAAAAAATTATGAGACTATTTCAAATGGATGCTTTGGCCTAGGATAGGGTCACTAAACTCCGGGTGGGGCCTAGGGTTGACAAGTCTCTTACCTTGGAAAGCAGGAGAGAGTCGGACCCTTCCCGGGACATTTGTGTGC
>NW_015325939.1:0-232 GCF_001447785.1 Gekko japonicus
GTATTTCCCAATCTGAAGCTGGCAACCTTGGCTAAAGTGTCATAGTGCAGGTGGCTGTGGCTGGTTATTTTTTTCCTTGTACATGTCTGACCATAATTATTGACCCGTTATCTTACTACACAGTGATTTTTGTTCTATATATCCCACAATGCATTGCTTTCGTGATTTACCACTATTTCCTGGTATTTCATTTACCAAAGTAGGTTTTCAGTGTGTTGCTGTCACAAATGGT
>NW_015325940.1:0-232 GCF_001447785.1 Gekko japonicus
TGGTCTTCAGGGTGCCACTGGACTTGAACGTGTATCTGACCCTGCAGATCTTTCAACCCAAGTGCCATTTTTATTAACCTTTCTTATTGCTCTTTGTTATCCATAAGTGTATCGTCTTCCATTCCAGTCCTCTGCTTTTCCACAGCTTTGCCCCTCGTGATTTGCCTCCAGCTAAATTCCAGTTTAAATTGGAGAATTTTTTAGAATTAATGTTGCAACCGAAGCAGATTGC
>NW_015325941.1:0-232 GCF_001447785.1 Gekko japonicus
TCTTGAAAACATATACCCTGGAAATCTCGCTGGCCTCTAAGGGGCTACTGTGCCTTCCACGCCAAGGTTTGTCTCCTCCTTGGCTTCCAAATTTAGGGCACTTTTTCTTGGAGCTCCCGGAGTTTCCACGCAATGCCATGCTGTAATCGTCCTGTTTCCAGGTGTTCCCCTTTTTCAGTACGCTCTTTGCCAAACCTGTTCTTCTCCAGCGTTTTGGGACAGGATGGAGCCA
>NW_015325942.1:0-232 GCF_001447785.1 Gekko japonicus
GGATCTCCTCCTTTAAAAAGTGGGGCCAGTGACCAAGGTCCTCTGAAGGAAGGCCCAGGCCCCCAAGGCTGCCCGAATACCTCCGAGTGCCTCTGAAGATGCCCAGTTTCCACAGCTCCCCCAAGGTCACCCTGTATGCCTCCAAAGACGCCCAGGCTCCCAATTCCGGAGTGGTTCAAGGGCTGGGCTTGTTCCCAGAATAGTGGACTCTGGTAAATGGTCCTTCTGTCAG
>NW_015325943.1:0-232 GCF_001447785.1 Gekko japonicus
ACAACCACAAAAATCCTCAATCGCCTTAACCCAAGGGTTGGATCCAACCTGCTTTTCTGCTGAGGAAAAAGGAGGAAGGGTCCCCTTTTATCACCCAAACAGGCTGTGGCAGGTGATTAAGGGCACCTGCACAAACAAAAATATTGTAGGATGTTGCAGCTGTAGTATGGAGGGGAATTGGGTGGGACTGCAGGAAAAATGGCAGGATCCAACCCCACCAATAAAACCTCAT
>NW_015325944.1:0-232 GCF_001447785.1 Gekko japonicus
TCGGCTCCCTTACAGAAATGTGTAGATTTCTCTCTCGAAGGACTGGAAGGATTTTAAGATTTCATTTCAAACCAACAGTAGCAGGATTCTAGTCCACAGAGGATACAGTACAAACAGGAATGTTTAGAGACAGATAGGTCCAGAGCTAGGAACAGGGGGGGTGGAGGTTGGAGTTAGGTACTAGGCCTGCAAAGAACCAAGACAACTCTCTTCAGCAGTATCATAGAGCTTT
>NW_015325945.1:0-232 GCF_001447785.1 Gekko japonicus
CATTTTCTCACTCAGCTGTGGACGTACTTTTTGTAGAAAATAAGCTCCTTAACGTTTCTGAAGCATATAATTCTTTTATCTTTTATCTTTTTTGCCATGCCACAAATTTATTATTTCCAGATAAATTGGGTTCTTACCCCCTCGACATTTGTTTTCCTCAATCCCCTTGTACCTCTCCGGCCAATTTTCTGCACCGTTTTGGGGAGTCCGCAGAGGAGACGGTAAAAATCCC
>NW_015325946.1:0-232 GCF_001447785.1 Gekko japonicus
GTGTCACTCAAGGCACAGAAGTAGACAGACTAGTCTCTCAGCTCCGCAGAGTCCTTTGTCAGATCGAAATAGTTCTCCGTCTTATTAAGGTGAGCTGTAACGCCCCTCCCGCGCTTCCTTGCCACCTCGTCCTGACCTGGGAGGCTGGACACCCAGAGCTGAGGACCTTTGCTGGGGGGCTGTTCATACCAGAAAAGTGTTGCGAGGTAAGAGGTTTCATATCGGCAGGGCA
>NW_015325947.1:0-232 GCF_001447785.1 Gekko japonicus
GGCCACAAGCATGGATGGCTTTAAAAGAGGGTTAGATGGTATCATAGAGGATAGGTCTAGCCATAGTGAGGTCAGGGAACTTCCATATTCAGAGACAGTAAATCTCTGAAACAAGTACTAGGAGGCAACATAAAGGAAGGCCTTGGCATCTTTGCCCAGGGAAACTAGTTGGTGACTGTGAAACAGAATGCTGGATTAAATGTACCACTGGTCTGATCCAGTGGGACTCTTC
>NW_015325948.1:0-232 GCF_001447785.1 Gekko japonicus
AATGAATTGATGGGGCTACTGACCCTGTGTGATAGATCAGGCTGAGAGAGAACAACTGGACCAAGATGATTCAGGCAGAGTTGGGATTCTGGTCTGAAGACTGTCCAGCATGCTGACTCCCCCTTGCTTGCTTCTATATGACCTACTGTCACTGAACTGCCTTCCCAAGACTAGAATGACCGAGACTGGAAACATATCATTGAGCGATCGCTCCTTTCTTTGAAAATTCTCC
>NW_015325949.1:0-232 GCF_001447785.1 Gekko japonicus
GAGACAGGATGCTGGACTAGACGGACCGTCAGTGGTCTGATGCAGTCGGGCTCTTTTGATGTCCTTATGACAATTTTCTGGGGGAAGCTTAATATTTCAGCTAGCTAGTTCCCAAATGCAAGACGCATGCTTTTCAATCACACGCAGGAGTCACAGCGTTTAGGCTGACGCTACCTCTATCGCGCCTCCTCTTCAAAGTCAACCTCCACTTCCGTGAAGAAAACGGCTGTTC
>NW_015325950.1:0-232 GCF_001447785.1 Gekko japonicus
CATTCATGACATATAACTTGCTCAAGTACACCCCAGCTACAATTACTGCTGCAGTTTGTTGAGGACTTCATAATATCATGGCCACTCTTCCACCAAAACCCATGGGATCTGTCTGGGGCTGGTGAAGCCCTCCCTGACCTTTCCTGCAGCACCAGGGTCAGGCTAGGAGGCCACAGGGGACATTGGGGCAGGACAGGTTTGATGCAGGGGGTGGGTCAGTGGAATTACCAGC
>NW_015325951.1:0-232 GCF_001447785.1 Gekko japonicus
GGGGCTCAGCGGGCAGCCCTGCTTCACCCCTCGGCGGATCGGGATCTCTGGGGTTTCCCCTTCCACAGCCCTGATGGTGGTGGTGCAGTCGGTGTAGATCTCCCTGACTAGGTCCAGCATGTCATCCGGCAGGCCCATCTCAGTCAGCGTGGCGAAGATGTGGCTGTGTGGGATGGATCCAAAGGCATTGGAGAGGTCCAGCCAGGCCAGCGCACACTGCTTCCTGGAGCGG
>NW_015325952.1:0-232 GCF_001447785.1 Gekko japonicus
CCCCTCTCTGCCCTGGAGGTTTTCTGAGTGATCCTCGGCCGGTCACGCACTTCCAGCCTCACCTGCCCCTCACAGGGTTGTTCTGGGATAAAATGTAGGAGGAGGATGTCAGACACTTTGGGTCCCTCACTGGGGAGAATGGAAGGCCACAAATGAAGTTAACCCTATAAAAAAGAGAGGCAGGTAGAGGCTTCCCAGAGGCCCAGGGCCAGGAAGCCATTTTTCTCCAGGC
>NW_015325953.1:0-232 GCF_001447785.1 Gekko japonicus
CCAGGTCCCACCTGGAGGTTGGCAACCCATCTTGAGGTGTGGTTCAGTGGGTTTTAAGACTGAAACCAATTTCTTTACATATTTAGGTATATTAAATTGGTACAGTCCATTCCACAGCACCAGGACTGTACCAAGCCATTCTCTTTTCGGTTTTTTGCCCCACATGCAGTCCACCTCAAACAACCTTCACTGGTGGGTGGAGGGAGGAAGTGAAGTTTACAGCTGCTCGACC
>NW_015325954.1:0-232 GCF_001447785.1 Gekko japonicus
TGCTGTACCCCTTGTGTTACTTTACCTCACTAAGAACAAAACCAAGGACAGGTACTTGGGCTGGTGGTCTCCCGGAATTACGACAGGTCTCCAGCAGCACACTGGCACGATAGGACTTCCTCTAGAAAGCTCTTCCACCGTGCAGGTTCATTGTGGTGTGGGAGCAAGACCTTAACGAGGCTTGTACTCGTCAAATGATTAGAAACCACTTAATAAATGTCCTGGCTGAGCT
>NW_015325955.1:0-232 GCF_001447785.1 Gekko japonicus
GACACCTCTGGGCTACATGCTTTTTAAAACAAGATGCCATTTGCTTGGAATATCAAGGTTTAACCTGTGACCATATTACCACATTACATTTCAACTGGACCTTAAAGTTATACAGTTGACACAGTGGCAATGCTCAAGTTATGGAGTGAAAGAAAGGAGACCTTTGATAAATCATACCAAATCTATCTCGTCCTGTCCCAGTCATCTAAAAACTTACATATTTTAAAGGTTT
>NW_015325956.1:0-232 GCF_001447785.1 Gekko japonicus
CTCGGTTGCATGTATTCACCATTTGTCAATTGGTTTGTGGCACATTTATGAAACCAGAGAAGAACTACAGGGAAGGGAGAGAAAACTCAATAACTGTGGCATATACTCCTCCCTCAATAGTTTTTTTGCCCCAAACACTCTTTGATCGTCCTAGATGTTTATTCATTGTCAACTTGCTTAGAAAACATCTATGAACTTATGAAACTCCTTAATATAAGGTTATTGGCGTTGC
>NW_015325957.1:0-232 GCF_001447785.1 Gekko japonicus
TTCACCCCAGAGGTGTACTGTGGCCCAGCCCTTTGGCCTCCCTGGCGGGGAAAAGCCTCGACCTTCTCTGTCTTCTGGGGTTGCACGCACATAGGAAACCAGCACCACTCTGCCCATCTCGGTGGGTATGGGCTTCTCCCTGAAGGGAGGACATTCTCCTGCGCATACGGGGGGGCTCCAGTCCTGCCCATAGCTGTTCCTTGGCTCTCATCTCAGCCCTCACTAATGTCTT
>NW_015325958.1:0-232 GCF_001447785.1 Gekko japonicus
CCCATCAACACTGCCAGCACCTCAGGGGCACATCTCAGAAGTAAGATATACTTTTTAAAAAGTCCCCACAATTTGGGAATTGTCCGCAAAAGTCTGTTTATTTGGGACTTAGACAAGTGGTTGGTTACAAGCCAATGACGCCTTTGAATAGCATTCTCAAAAGTCCAGGTCTCATTCAGATACAGATTTCTTCGGGGAGGTGTTCTCAGTGGTCTTGATATGCCACCAATAT
>NW_015325959.1:0-232 GCF_001447785.1 Gekko japonicus
TACGACCGCTACGTGGCCATCTGCCGCCCGCTACATTACAGAACAGTAATGAGCTACAAGCGCTGTCTGATCTTGGCTGCCGGATCTTGGCTCCTGTCTAATGCTCATAGCCTGCTGTATGTATCCTCGATATCTGGTTTTTCCTTCTGTACTTCCCGGGAGATCCCCCATTTCTTCTGTGATGTCCACCCTTTAATCAAACTCTCCTGCTCAGACACCTCCTCTGTTGAAA
>NW_015325960.1:0-232 GCF_001447785.1 Gekko japonicus
AACCAGAAGTTCTTGCCATAGAGTTTCTGACGATTTCTAGAACTACACTTTTCACTTCTGGGTAGCTCCCGGAATCTTTAGAAACTCTATGGTAAGAACTTCCTGAAAATAGATGAGGCCTTATTTTTAATTTTTCTTCTGCTGCTGCTTTCAGCGGTGGCGAGCAGCGGGGCCTGGGGGTTGGGGGATCCCCTGCCCCCACTGGGCGCTTGGCAGCCCTATTAGGAGCTGT
>NW_015325961.1:0-232 GCF_001447785.1 Gekko japonicus
TGTGACTTGATGGTACTTTACACACATACACAGTTCTAAATGCTATAAGCTCTCAAAGAAATAAATATTTAGAACCACTTGTTTAAAGGAAAATTAACCCACTATAGCCAGTTGGTTCCAAAGGCACTGCAACGTTTGTTTAGTTCTAATAACAATGATGTGGCATCTTTCAACGATTCAGTGTATTTTGACTATATTATATTAGTAATCCTGACAATAGGCCTGCACAGTA
>NW_015325962.1:0-232 GCF_001447785.1 Gekko japonicus
TCTGCCTTGAGTCTCAGCAAGAAAGGACAACTATAAATAATGTAAATAAGAATAAAAACTAAAATAATTAAAATGAAGTCAACCCCAAATCATTTATTTATTTATTTATTTAGAGGATTTATATGGGACGTTTCTAGGGACTTGTTGGAGTCAGTTTACAAGCAGAAACAATACCATAAAATCATAAAACAATAACACACATTATAAATATAAAAATCAAAGCATTACGAAC
>NW_015325963.1:0-232 GCF_001447785.1 Gekko japonicus
AATTGATGATTCTAAGTATAATTCATAAATAGTATATACCAAACGGGTATTAGAATATTAGGAATTCAATAAACTCAACAAACTCAAGTGAACACTTGACAGATCTCACAAATTTATTCAGAATGGCATCAGGTTCAACAAAAAAAGTTGGAACACCATCCCCCAGCCAAGGGGGCGGTCTAGCTCAATTCAAAGCAGGTACCCAATTAGTATCCCTGACAGATCTCCAAAC
>NW_015325964.1:0-232 GCF_001447785.1 Gekko japonicus
TGGACTCAAATCTAGCTGTTCTACGGCAGCCCAACATGACTGCCCTCTGAATCTTGCTGTTTTTCACACATGCACAGCCCAACAGTGGGAGAAAAAAGCAAAAAAGCACTTCAAGTGGAATGTGTGAATTCAGGAAAAGAATTCTGACTGTTCAGTCCTAAGCAGAGTTACTCCATTATAAGTGCACTAGAGTCCATGGTCTTAGAAAGGTGTCACTCTGCTTAGGATTGCA
>NW_015325965.1:0-232 GCF_001447785.1 Gekko japonicus
ATGGGAGGGGTTATGTGCCTGCTCCTTCAGCATGCAATGGAGCACAATGTGCACTTTTGCCCGGAAGGGACGGATCCAGGATGGGTGCGCACTGCTTCCCAGATGCTGCGGTGTGATCGCGCCCGCTTGATGCGCCCCCGATCCGTCCCTCTCGCGTGGCAAATCCTCCTGTGTGACCGTCAATCTGCCGGCTGCTGCTTCCACAGCATGGGATCAGTGTTCCCTCTAAGCT
>NW_015325966.1:0-232 GCF_001447785.1 Gekko japonicus
GTTCGCTGGTGTGGCCGTCTCTTTTCCGGCTGATCTTTATTGGCAAGCTCTGTCCTTTGGGTGGGTTTTGGATCGTTTTTGTCCTGGTTTTTTCCAATCAGGCGTGAGCTTTTGTCGTGCGCTTTAGTGAGCAGTTCCTATGACTGAGGTACGATTTGGTGTTTCGGTGGTTGATAGTCGGTTGGCATTAGTTGCCCCCAGCAGTTCATAGAATGATAGAATGTTAGAGTTG
>NW_015325967.1:0-232 GCF_001447785.1 Gekko japonicus
CCCATCCGTTAACTTCTCTGAGTCACATAACGGGTGTCCAAAACCTGTACTTGTCTTGGAATTCAAAAACAGATCCTTGCCTTGCAATTCTAAGTTGGAAGAGAGGCTTTTGGAGAGAATCAACGTGTGGGGGAGCTTTGCGGTTGGGCTTTCTTTTCGTCCACCCGTCCATTATCTCTCCCCCCCTTTCTGATTTTATTTTGAACGTGCTGGAGAAGACTCTTGAGAGTCC
>NW_015325968.1:0-232 GCF_001447785.1 Gekko japonicus
CACTATTGACATATGATGATCCAGTTTGATATGGCCCAGGGTTTGTTTGATTACAGCGTAGAGCTCAAACACGGAGAGGCAGGACAGAGGTTTGATGTAAACAAGTCTTGTCGTCATCATTCCATGTTTTTAAAGCACTTCAAATAGAACAGGCCATCAACTGAAAACTGGCCAGGGCCCTATGAAGAAGGACATGAGGAGGGCAAACGTCAGAAGGAAAGGAGGTGTGGGG
>NW_015325969.1:0-232 GCF_001447785.1 Gekko japonicus
GGAGGTGGGAGGCATGAGGATAGGTGGGAGGGAATAAGGGTGTGAGTGGGGCCTGGTGGTTGATGGAGGAGGGGAGGGGGACTCTGGGTATTCTCTGCCTGGGGCCTCCCCAAAACTGCAACCAGCCCTGATCCCATCATAACCCTTTCAGATGGGATTCCCTGTGTAAGAGAGTAGGATTGATTAAGTAGTTACACGCAATGGATTGTCAAAGAGGTAAGAGGTTCTAGCC
>NW_015325970.1:0-232 GCF_001447785.1 Gekko japonicus
CCATGGGGTCTAAAGAAGAACCATGTCCGTGGGCAGATAACAGATCCACGTATATTTCAGCCATTTGCTGGCTATGTCTGGTGGCTAATTCCCTATAAAGCATGGCTTGTAGTTTATTAAAAGCTGTCTAGAGTACCAGGATGGTGGATTAAAGAGGCTGGATTTGTGCAGCAATTGTGTGCTTGGACGATGCTTTTGGGGATTCGTTTATTTTCGTTATCCCTATAACCTC
>NW_015325971.1:0-232 GCF_001447785.1 Gekko japonicus
AGATAACACTGTTTCCCACTCAAGTATTTCTTTAAACAAATACTGTAATACAGATCTATATAGCAACACAAGGTACAATGTACCAGAAAGTTTTTCTAAGCTCCATTGTAGTGTATGGGAGAGAGTTTGTGCTTTGTGCTTCTACATTCATTTGAATAGGATGTGTGCAGGATATTTTCTCAGGGGATTGGGTGGCGGTAAAATGTTGTGAAATTAAAAGGGAAGTAAAGTG
>NW_015325972.1:0-232 GCF_001447785.1 Gekko japonicus
TCTTCTTCTTCTTCTCCTCCTCACCCTCCCCCCTCACCAGAGTCTGGTGACTTGCCTCGTGCTGCTGTCAGAGAATGGTTATCTTCGAAAGATCCGCCTCCTTTCCTCACAGTGTGAGCAGTTTTCCCACGGAAAGACCAGAGTTCTGTGGCACTGCCAAAACAGAGCCCTCGGGGTTACCACGGGAGGGGATCAGCTGCAAGGACCAATGGGCCCGGGCAGCCCCCGGGGG
>NW_015325973.1:0-232 GCF_001447785.1 Gekko japonicus
TTTCTGAATCACCCTGTGCAGGATTTGTACTGGTGGGAATGCATATAGCAGTCCCTGCAGCCATTCGCAATTCAGTGCGTCTGTTCCTCTGGCTTGGTCATTTCTCATTCTGAAGAAGAACTCCGGAACTTGACGGTCTGACTCCATCGCAAACAGATCCATTGTCACCCTTCCAAATCATCGCAGATTTGAGTAAACACTTCCTTGTTCAGTTCCCACTCTGACTGGTCCA
>NW_015325974.1:0-232 GCF_001447785.1 Gekko japonicus
TCTCTGTGGGACTAGGAATTATAGAAGAAGAAGCCTGAATTAAACTAATATCAAATGGCACTGAGTCACACCAAGAACAGGATGCGGGGCACCTCCTCTCTTCAAGAGAGATTCAGTTGAGTGCTGTTACCCTAGAGGACTTTGGAGTTTCTTTGCTGTGGCTGGAGGGAAAAATTGAATCTTAAAAACAAAAACAAAAAAACCCCAACCCTAACTGTTGCTTTTACCATAG
>NW_015325975.1:0-232 GCF_001447785.1 Gekko japonicus
TAGAACAGCCTGGGTTCAAAGTACATGAAGGACTGCCTCTACCCATATGAACTAATTGACTTAAGTCCTAAGATGGCTGCAGAAATGTGGTCTTTCAAAGATTTCTTTCACAGGGACCCATGGAATGGCTGCCCCAAGATTGTGGGAATTCCTCCACCAGGAGCCAGCCAGGTTGCTGCCAAACTCCAGCTGGGGCCTGGCATTCTGCAGGAATGACAACTGATCACAGAGG
>NW_015325976.1:0-232 GCF_001447785.1 Gekko japonicus
GACAAGCTCAGAACAAACATCCTGCGGGAACTGGACGTTGAATTTTTGAAAAAAGGCCTAAATCTACAAAACTGAAATGTATTTATTCTGACCATGGCAGTTGTGGCAACTCACCCTTTCTTAATGCCAGATCTCTAATCTACATGGCATTTTCCTCAACAGGATTTAAGATATATGGTGTTTTGATATGTAAATATTATGTATTTTATTTCTGTGTGTTAATGTGGGGTTT
>NW_015325977.1:0-232 GCF_001447785.1 Gekko japonicus
ACTACTACAGTGTTCTCAGTGTGGCAAAAATGTGCATCTTCCCCTCTTCACTGCCTAGGAAGTGTACTATCCACCTTTGACTGTACATGAGCAACAGCTGCTGAAACATATATAACTTTTGACTATGTACAGACAAGCTATAAAATCTGGTCTGGAGTATGTCACCACCACTCCTGAGCACTAGGTTCTTGCTGCAAATCTGCTCTGTCCAAAACGAAAGCTACTATAAGTA
>NW_015325978.1:0-232 GCF_001447785.1 Gekko japonicus
TCCCACTGTTGCCCCTTCCCCAAGCACTCCATTATGTCAACCGCAGAGACGACACAAAAATGGGCCACCTCCGACACAAAGGACAACACATCTGAAGATTTGACTCTTTTTATTTTTATTATGGAAGTCTATAAAATAGCCACATTGATTATTTTCTTTATAAGATCGTTGTGAAATACAGAACGTTCATTTATTCAACACATCACGGAGGCAGTCCGCCAAAATGTCTTCA
>NW_015325979.1:0-232 GCF_001447785.1 Gekko japonicus
TGCTGGGCCCATTGCCACAAGGGCCATCTATGAAGGATTGTATGCAGGCCTTGGATCCGGCCAGAGCACGCTGGTACATCGCTCCGGGAGAGGCACGGGGTGCGATCACATGGCAAAGCCCCACCCCCTTCTTCCGGCCACCCTCTGCTTCCAGCCTCATTCTGTTCCAGAAGGAGGAAGAAGCAGGAGAGTAAGTCAGCTTCCTGCCCCCGTCTCTGCCTGGCCGAGGCTG
>NW_015325980.1:0-232 GCF_001447785.1 Gekko japonicus
CATAAGTCTGTGCTCCGTCTTTTGCCTGCCCCTTCCTTACTTTGTCTCACTTCCTTTATTTACCTTGCCTCCTGACCAACCTTGCCGCCTCACCTTTCCTCCCATGGTATTCAGGCCCTCCTCATCTTAACTCCTGCAAAGTTTCTTCACAGTCCCCATTCTTGACTCAGTTCCCTGCCACTTCTGTCCTTTCTGCACTAACATGTCACATTTAATAGCTATGTTTCCATCA
>NW_015325981.1:0-232 GCF_001447785.1 Gekko japonicus
CACGATGACGTCACTTCCGGGTGATGTCAGGAAGTTGCACAGGACAACACTGGGGGTGGGGGGAGTTCCTCCTGCCAGCCAGCTGGTCCATGGCAGGCAGGAGGCCTGTGAAATCAGGGGACCCCTTGCCCAGACCCAGGGAATGGCAAGCCTACTGCCCCTGTGTAGCAGCTGTGAACTTCCTAGACTGTCTCTTATCCCAGTACTAACCACAGCTGGCCCTGCTTAGCTT
>NW_015325982.1:0-232 GCF_001447785.1 Gekko japonicus
GTGGGGTTTGGGAAGCCCTACTTTCTCAGATATGCAGGTTGTATTTCTCCTGGCTGTTCCAGATGGCTGGTGTTGTATTTTTCTTCCCTTAATGATTTCTCAAAATCAGGGTGTGTCCCCCCATACAAACACTCAAAACTACATGCAGGACCTACCTAGAAATCTCAATGTGTATAATCCAACATGGGAATAAAATTGCAAACATTTGTTTGCTCCATTTGTAAATCTGCTA
>NW_015325983.1:0-232 GCF_001447785.1 Gekko japonicus
GAAAATTATTTTGGGAACCATGTCCTGTCCATTGGTGACATTGTCCTGTCCATTGGTGAAATCGTCAGTAGAATTGTCACATGTAAATAATTTGTTATTGATTAAAAATAATTTGTTACCAACATGATTGTGTTCATTGTCTCAAGTGTGCTGGGGGTTATCTTCAATGTGAATAAATTATTTTCTTCACTTCAGGCTTTTCATATACTTTGGTGTGTTTTGATATTAAAGA
>NW_015325984.1:0-232 GCF_001447785.1 Gekko japonicus
CAGGAAGTTGAAAAATTGTTCCTGTCTTCCTGATTGGACGGTGGGAATTACCCTTCAAGATGTTCTCTGTCTCAGAGGGAGAGCTTCTGAATACCAGTGCTATGAAGAACAATTCATGGAAGGCCCTGGCCTCTGTAAGCTATGTTTGCTGGTCCTCCAGGGCAACTTATTAGCCAGTGTGTGAAACAGGATACTGAATGTGATAGACTGATGAACTAGCAGGGCACTTCTT
>NW_015325985.1:0-232 GCF_001447785.1 Gekko japonicus
AAAAAAAGATGTTCACAAATTGGAAAGCATTAGAAAAGAGCTAAAGGGAATGTCAATATTTCTACAAATTGCGGTTATCGAAGTGTAAGGTGGATCAGCCAAGAAGTCCAAGGCTGCTTCCATTCAGCAACAATTCCTCATTGTACTTTTGTCACTGCAGTGGAAACAGAGGGTGTGGTCACACTGGCGGCTGGGTGCGATACGGCGCCGCCTCTAATTGTACCAGTTTAAA
>NW_015325986.1:0-232 GCF_001447785.1 Gekko japonicus
TGAAAAAAACCCTGACTCTGTTCACCACCTACCTCACCTCACGGCAAGGGCCCACAGCAGGGTTTGTGAAGAGGATCTTAACTGGTGGGCTCAACAGTACTGGTGATCGTTCTAGAAGACACAGAGCAAGGATTCTTTTGCATTGATGGGGTTAAAAGGGAGCTGCACACCAATGCCTCCAAGTATTCGCAAGTGGAGGGGGGGTCAGAAAATCAAGCCGCAACTGGAAATA
>NW_015325987.1:0-232 GCF_001447785.1 Gekko japonicus
AGGACAGGTCAGGAAGTGCTTTTGGGCCATCAGTGGGGGGTGGGTTAGTAGGAGGCAAGTTTTGGCAGCATGGCCTGTTGCCACCTACAGAAATACAAATGGCTCATACAGATGTTTCCAGCTGAAAGGAGCACAGACACTATTACGAACTGAGGTCGAGGCAGCTCTTAAACAAGTGATTTCATTTGTTCAGCTCATAACACAACACAGGACAACTTACACACGGAACAAG
>NW_015325988.1:0-232 GCF_001447785.1 Gekko japonicus
AGAGAGATGATATTCCTATTATGGTTTAGTATAAAAATATTTCAAATGAGCAAAACAGATTTTTAGGGATAAAACTGGTGCTTAATTTTAATGTTGAGTCTTGAAAGCTTCATCTAAATCACAAGTATGGTTTCCTTCCCATCAGCCACCTTGCCTGGCTGCAGAATGCCTTTGAGCCCATATAAGTTGCACTCCACTGAGTAAACAATGCAGTTTGAATGCTAATGTATGT
>NW_015325989.1:0-232 GCF_001447785.1 Gekko japonicus
CTCACAGGGCTGTTGTGAAGATGGAAGAGGGGAGAGAGGGGAAGGCTGCCAGCTGCGTTGGGACCCCCCCCCGGGGAGAGACGCAGAATATAAATAAAGTACATCAAAATAATAGTAACCCCCCTCCCGATCTTTCACCATCTCCCCCCCCCCACCTACCAGCAGCTCCTCTTACCAGGTGGAGGCTCGATCCGTCCTCCCCCTCCGTGGACCGTGCAGGGACCCAGAAGCG
>NW_015325990.1:0-232 GCF_001447785.1 Gekko japonicus
TGTAATTCTGGGGATCCTCAGGTCCCACCCAGAGGCTGGTATGCCTAAACTATTCACTGGTTTAATCTCTGTCCAACATTTCATTGTTTAGGTATGGGGCGGTGCAGATGTTCAGGAGCCAAGATAATCACTCAGTGTACTTCTAGATCTGCCTACACAGACAGTATATTCTGGACACGGCACTCTTCAGGTTTTTAAACTCAATGTTGTTCCCCTCTTTCTCTTTGGATCT
>NW_015325991.1:0-232 GCF_001447785.1 Gekko japonicus
CCCTTGATGGTACTTTCCACCACCATGTCCCATGGTAGAAGGGTGAAGTATTAGCCTTTGAAATTAAGCAATTCCATCTTCTCACTCTTTGAATGCGCATCTCCTTATGCTTTGACCTACGTGTCTGGATGCATAGCAGTGGCTGGCTGCTTCTTTAGCACGCTTTTCCTTTTATGTTTCTCCAGTGTAAAATGAAAGGGCAGCTGCTTGTACAGGAAAATAAAAAAGGTGT
>NW_015325992.1:0-232 GCF_001447785.1 Gekko japonicus
CACATACAGTTAGGAAGGAGGGATCACGGAGGGATTGTCAAATGGAACAAAAGAACGCTTCACCCGCTGATGGAGGACAGCAACAGAAGGGGACAGAGGAATGTCCCTGGGGAGAGAGTTCCAAAGTGCTGGTGCCACCACCAAAAAAGCCTTCTCCCAGTACCCTGGCCATGGGCAAAACCCTGCACCTTCCACTGAAATGAAATTGAATGGCCGATATATATATATATAT
>NW_015325993.1:0-232 GCF_001447785.1 Gekko japonicus
AAGGTGTTCACAGGCTCAAAAAGGCTGAGGTTCACCGTTCTACACATTAAGCTGCTTATTCTACAAGGCCAGTTTGTTGCAGCTTCAGCTGTTCCAGACCCAGTTGCTGACCTCTGAACTGCTTGCCATGGTCACCATTATTTTGAAATCAGTGCAATTGCACCATGATGCTACTTCTACCATTAATTAGCTGATATCTTTGGTGTCATAGTCAATGCTCCCTCTAAGCTGT
>NW_015325994.1:0-232 GCF_001447785.1 Gekko japonicus
TGCAAATGCGTGTCAAATTCCTCCAGAGGAGAGAGTCTCACTTCTACTCTGCTCCAAGTGGCGCGTGTGACCGCAGCCTAAATCATGTTCATGGGGGCAAAAACTATTGTTATCACTCCTTGATTATGTGTTGGCTATAGTGTACTGGTTGATCCCTTGAACATCTGGGAAAGGAGGGGTGGAGGAGCACACTTTGGGGCATTATGCCCCACTTTAAAAATAATAAGAATAA
>NW_015325995.1:0-232 GCF_001447785.1 Gekko japonicus
AAGATGCTACAGGACTCTTGCTCTTTTCTTCAGGTAAAAGCTCATATCCGTGAAACGCACTTCCATTAAGAAGATGTGTTTACAGCGGCAAGCAACAGAAAAGCGAGGTCGTACAAAGAGTACCCAGTTTAATGCAGGATCTGGTCCAAAGAGGAGGCAAGTCCACTCAGTGGGAGAGGATGGCTTCCAGATGGGGAAAGTGGGTTTAACATAGAATCGGATCTAATCAAGG
>NW_015325996.1:0-232 GCF_001447785.1 Gekko japonicus
CCAGCAAATATATCATTTATGGCACTCACTATTCCCCAAAACAACAGAACACCGGAGTCTCACCTTTTTTGAAAAATTTTTAACTCTTGATCACACTTCCTGCAAGGGAATGATCTCAACTATATACAAAGAGTTATTAAATTTCATCTTTAAAAAACCAACTACATATCAAAAAGCGTGGAACAAAGACCTGGGACTCTCATTACAAGATGATGTTTGGAATAAAATTTGG
>NW_015325997.1:0-232 GCF_001447785.1 Gekko japonicus
ATTCAACCACTTTCCTTAGTGGAGCTGTACTTGCAGAAGAGGAAGAAAGAATGATTTCATTCCCCTTGTCCATTTTTACTCCAGCCACCCCCAACCTATGTGATCATTCCTTTATTCAAGTTCCGTGGGAATGACTTTTACAGGGGTCAGATGAGGCCACAAGAGAACCCTGCATGCCTTGCACAGATTGGCTGGATACAAGGAGGGATGGGCACGAACTGGCTCATGAACC
>NW_015325998.1:0-232 GCF_001447785.1 Gekko japonicus
GTGGAATATAATTGAGTGTAAAATTCTTCTAAAATCGAAAGAATTTTTTCATTAGTATAATGAGTTCTGTTTTGAGAATCTCGTAAACCAGAGATGTGCCTCTCCGCTTGTTGCTTTTTAATTTTCCAGGAAAGAAATTTTAAACGTTTTGAAGATTTGGATGTGTTTTGTTTAAAAAAATTAAAATTAGTTTTATGGATGTCTGAAGATTCTAACATTTCTAATTGCTTGC
>NW_015325999.1:0-232 GCF_001447785.1 Gekko japonicus
GAAACGACACAGGACATATTATTGTATTTGTCCATTACCTTCAAAAAGCATTTTTCTTTATTTTTTGCAGTACAGCATTACCTATCTTTGCATCTTTATCACAGTGCGTTCTCAAAAGTACGGCAATGGAAGGTCTGCACAGGTCTTTGGGCTGTTTCTGTGGTGTTACTATGGCCCCTTTCATTAACAAAGGGAGAAGAATGATTACAAAAGGGTGGGAAGGGAGACAAAG
>NW_015326000.1:0-232 GCF_001447785.1 Gekko japonicus
ATTGTAACAGTCTATTGCCACACTCTACCAAGTTCTTTGTAGTCTCAACGTTCATTTTTAAAATAAAGTCTCTAGTCCTTTTCATTGTGGATATATAAGAAATGCACCTTTCCCCTTTTACCTCCACAGAAAAATGGACTAGAGATATTTTTTAAACAAAAAGAAAGCTATGAACTCAGAGGAACTAGTAGACCATGGCCGTAGATCATTTACTGCACTGTAATGATCTAGC
>NW_015326001.1:0-232 GCF_001447785.1 Gekko japonicus
CAGTTACTCTGGAGGGCCAACAACAGGGCTATAGAGGCCAAGGCCTTCTCATTGTTGCCTCATGGCACTGATATTTACAGGTTTACTACCTCTGAATGTTAAGGTTCCCTTTCATCACCACAGCTAATAACCACTGTAGCTGTATCCTCCATAAATCAAATCCCCTTTTAAAGCCATCTACACCTGCAGCCATCACTGCATTCTCTCTGGCGGCAAATTCCACATTTTAATC
>NW_015326002.1:0-232 GCF_001447785.1 Gekko japonicus
CACTTAACCACTACACCAAGTCCCCCCCACCCTTTAAAGACACACCATTCACTCATCAGTCGTAGTGAAACCTCACCTCCCCATCAACAATATAAGGATGAATGTCACCAGCCTACTTTATAGGGCTGTTGTGAGGATTACAGAAATAGTGCTTGGGTTTCCCTGTATCAGTGCTAGGCCTCTGTTGTTTTCCTCCTTTTTTATACCAGCCTGTAGACCCCACCGGCTGTGG
>NW_015326003.1:0-232 GCF_001447785.1 Gekko japonicus
TAAATAAAGCAATTCGGCTAACAATGGGGAACCACCATGCCCCTGTTTCATGCACAGACAGGAGGTGGAAGCCGGCCTTCCTCGGGACTGGGTCTGGACCTGCCAGGGGCCAAAGACGGGCCTTTCTTCGTGTCCCAGAAATGAGATGGCCAAGACAGCCATCCATGGGGAGAGCTGCAGACTTCTGCTTCCTCGGCACCCTGAGCCCCTGTGGGTCTCAGCTTTTGCCCTC
>NW_015326004.1:0-232 GCF_001447785.1 Gekko japonicus
TGGAAGGCACCCCTCCATGTTTCTTTCCTCCTCTGCATTTCATCCCAAAATGATTATTCCTGGGGTCACAGGATCTGTGCAGATGAACAGCTTCCCAATTTGGGGTGGGGACTGCAATAAGGAAAGGAAAGGGTATGAAATCACCCCTTCTCTGTCAGCAGAAAATAAGTAACTCATTGGTTTTATCTCATCATATACAAACCATAATATGATATCATGCATATAATTTTAT
>NW_015326005.1:0-232 GCF_001447785.1 Gekko japonicus
GCCAAAGTGGGGGACTGGGCATTCTTCAGGCCTGTGGGTATTTGCTCCAGAGTCCCCCTTTCCATCTCTCCCTCCCTATAGCCACCACACAGACACTTTCACACACACTAAATAACATACATAACATACTTTCAATCCACTTTCAGTGCAATTTGCAACTGGATTTTATTGTGCGGAATGGCAAGATCCGCTTTCAAATGGTCGCTGAAGTGGATTGCAACGGCATCATTTA
>NW_015326006.1:0-232 GCF_001447785.1 Gekko japonicus
CCCCCCAAATCTCTAGGTATTAACAACCTGGAGCTGGGAACCCTAAGCAAGTCAAAGAAAGACTGCATATTCCCACTGTAGCTACTGAAAACGGTGCATAGAGTATTAGACTTGGATGAGAGAAAGCCAATTTTACATCTCTAATTAGCTATAAAGTCACAGGGTAGCCCTAGGAATGTTATAATTTCTCTGCCTAATTTACCTCATACAGTTGTTGTGAAGCTAAGATTCC
>NW_015326007.1:0-232 GCF_001447785.1 Gekko japonicus
GAACTTTTAAAAATGCTCCGTTATAAATATAAAGCCAGGCGTGTTGCAGAGCATTTTTAGTACCTGTCCTGTTTTCCTTGTTTCACTTTCCACGCAGGGATTTTCTCTGCACGCCCCCTAGCGCGGACTAGCAAAAAGAAGTTCTCGTATTTGTTAGGTTCGTTTCCTTCCTATTCCTAACTGAAAAGATAAGGGCGCTTTTTCCCCTTCTGGAATCTGAGCTGGTTTCAAT
>NW_015326008.1:0-232 GCF_001447785.1 Gekko japonicus
GTGTTCCATCCCCTTAATTGTTTTTGTTGTCCTTTTCTGCGCTTTTTCGAGTGCTTGATCATCTTCATAGGCAGGGCTTGATAAGGGCTTAATAAGTTAGAGCCTGGTCATCTTAATAAGCAGGTCAAAAAGATGATGCAGTCCGTACCCATCCTGCAAAAGGCCGTGCGCACTCCCCAAACCAAGTTGCATAATCCAGGCTCAAATGTACAACAAATAGAACAGGTACAGC
>NW_015326009.1:0-232 GCF_001447785.1 Gekko japonicus
AACATACTAATGTTTAAATGTGCAGTGAGGTTTGGGGAGCATCTATACATTCATTCTGCCACCCACAGCCTGAATGGCTCAATCCAGCAACAGACTCATCAGAAGAGGTTCCTGGGTGGTGAACTTTAAATAAAAACAGTGCTAATTTATTCAGTGACTGAACCACACCATCTATAGTTGGGGGCTGGCACACAACTTAATTATGCATACAAGCACCTAATGTGCTGCTTAT
>NW_015326010.1:0-232 GCF_001447785.1 Gekko japonicus
TCATCATTGTTTCAAAATCAGATGTAGTCTTGCATATCTCATTTAAGGTTATGAGTTTAAACAGTTGACCAGTGTATTTAGATTAGTGATTATCTGTTATGGAAGTGATACTGTAGATCCCCAGCCACACAGCCATTACGATGCAGTATTTTGTTGAAAGGTATGCCTCTCATTACTTTATGTAATGTTGATTGCTTGGATTACAGTGACTGACTGTAGGGCAATTTGGAAA
>NW_015326011.1:0-232 GCF_001447785.1 Gekko japonicus
CACTTTACCCCTACACCAAACTGGCTCTCAAGTGCTGCTGTAAGAGCTTTAATTTGTGTTTTAATCTCTTCAGTACTTTTGAAAATACATTCAACCGTTTTTGCAGTTGTCAATTTGATTGGAACTCGTGGGGAGTGAGCCATCCTTTTCAGTTAATTTCTGGCCAGGCCTGCTGCCACACTTGCCTGCCATGCCCCTGAGTCTTTCTTGCTCCAATCTATAAGTCTCCCTC
>NW_015326012.1:0-232 GCF_001447785.1 Gekko japonicus
ATGAAAGCCATTGCCGTCCTCAACGGTAGGCCTTGTGGAACTGATCTAGGTCCTGCAGGGCCCGGATGCCATTTGGCAGAGAGCTCCACCGGGGCTGAGCCGGGGCTGAGAAAGCCCTGGCGTCTGGTTGAGGACCGCCGGATATTTTTCAGGCCAGGGATCACCAGTAGATTTTCCTCTGCTGAGCGCAGTGCTCTTCGGGGGGTACGTTGGTCCCAGACCGTTTAGGGCC
>NW_015326013.1:0-232 GCF_001447785.1 Gekko japonicus
GTCACCTTAATTTGACTCCACTCTTCAGACACCCTTCCCCAGAATAGTGGCTTTGGTATAGGTAATGTGCCCTCCATGTTCCATAAGGAAAGCATATACAAATAATTAATTTAATTTCTGTCAACTCCCCATCTTCCTTAAGTGGTCTTCTATTCCTTTGTCACCCAAAGGCTCAAGTACTTCCCAAGCTGGTTTCCTTCTCTTGGTATATTTGAAGAAATGCTTATTATTT
>NW_015326014.1:0-232 GCF_001447785.1 Gekko japonicus
GTTACCTTGTCCTGTGCTTAGCAGTAGTGCAGGAGACAGAATAACCTAAGCAAAGAAGGATCTCCATTTATATAGCATTAATGCCCTTGGGGAAGCCAGTGAACTAGCAAATTGATTGGTGTAAACATTTATGGAAGACAGGTAGCCTAATCCCCTTCAGTGGCAAGACCTGTGCCGGTTGGAGAACGTCCATGTCACGTAACTTATCCGCTGATTCACATGTTCCTCTTCT
>NW_015326015.1:0-232 GCF_001447785.1 Gekko japonicus
GGTCAATATTGTTTGACTACTATTGTGACTGGCAGTAGACCTGTTCACATGTTGCAGTGAATATGTGTACACTGTGTGTACATATGTTTGTATGTGAGTACCTACATTTGTGTGTACATATGTTTGTAAGGAAGTGCCAATGTGTGTTCACTTTACAAATGAAGCCATTTCAGTCACACATTCCGCTCTATGTGCATTGAATGTAACACAAGAATTACTCAGCACATGTACA
>NW_015326016.1:0-232 GCF_001447785.1 Gekko japonicus
TTGGGGGATGTTCCGTGGTTGGGTGGGGATGTCACCCAGGAGTGACGTCATCGTGCCAGGGCTGTCGTGCAAGGGGGACACTCTGGTACTTAGGCAAACTCTATGGGTCTCAAAACCACAGAGCTTACCCTAATACAAGAGGGTCCCCGCACGATGATGTCACTTCTGGGTGACGCCATCGTGTTGGGGATGTCACGTGGTGGCATCCCTGTTTGGGGGTGGGGCTTCCCCC
>NW_015326017.1:0-232 GCF_001447785.1 Gekko japonicus
GCCTGGCACCCAGAGGCGGCCTGGGCTGGGTCACGCACGCCTTTTGCTTGGAGCAACGGAACTAACCGGGGGAAGCCGGTATTTATTGCACGTTTTGGGTTCCTCTAAGGAAACGAGGTTTCAATAGCGCAGGGCGTTCCAATTTCCGCACCCGGGGCTTCCTTCGCCCACGAAGGCTCCCCCGGCGAGGGGTGTGCGATGCTTGCTGGACGCGCCGAACAGCCAAGGTTAC
>NW_015326018.1:0-232 GCF_001447785.1 Gekko japonicus
CCATGACTTCCAGGCAAGCACACAAACACTCCCACATGTGTGTGCACGCGCACACAAATAAAATTAACTGAAGCAGAATGGTAAGAGAGTTGAGAGGATTGTGGATGATGGCATTATTTTGTAGCTCCTTAAGGGGAAAAAAACATTTAAGTCAGGGGTCCCCAATGTGGTACCTGTAGGCACCATCGTGGCCGCCAAGCATTTTAAGAAATTGGGTGGGGCCAGGTGTGGC
>NW_015326019.1:0-232 GCF_001447785.1 Gekko japonicus
CAGCAGCTGAGAGAAAGCTGTATGCTGTTGTGCAAATGGATACCTCAGAATCATTCAGATGCAGTTAAACAGTCTGTCAATGATCAGGTTCCTAATCATGACAGGTGAGCATGATATGAGCTGAACTGGCAGGTGATCCACGATTCCTCATCAGAGTGGCCGATTCCACCCAAGGGTTTTTCCCCCCTTTGTGATGGTTATGTTGCCACTGTAATTGTTGCTCAATTTGTAC
>NW_015326020.1:0-232 GCF_001447785.1 Gekko japonicus
TTTCAACCTAACCTACCTCACAGTGTTGTCGTGAAGATAAAAAGGATGAGGGGAAAAGGCTACTGTAAGTCACTATGGGCCCCCAGCTGGTTATATAAATCTGGGGATGTTTTAACTATAATTGTAAACTGCCTTGAACCCAGGGGAAAGGTAGGATAGAAATGTTTTAATAAATAAAATCACAAAGGAAGAGAGATAGGGTGTAAAATGCAAGAAATGAATAAATTAAGCA
>NW_015326021.1:0-232 GCF_001447785.1 Gekko japonicus
CCCCCCGCCATGTAAACTGGAATGCTTTGGCAAGGAGAATAAAGGAGAGGGGGGAGGGGGCGTAGAGCCATGGAGATATGCCGGGCATGGGAAGTAATCTATTTTGGAAATTCTGTGCAAGCCTCAGCCCTGGAACACGATGAAGGGCTCAGGAACGGCTCAGTGGTGAAAGGCACGCCTTGTATGCATGGGGTTCAAGTTCCAATGTGTGCAAACTGCAATGAAAAGATTT
>NW_015326022.1:0-232 GCF_001447785.1 Gekko japonicus
GGCACATGCTCTGCATGCCATGCATTCATCTAAATCCAAGCACACCTCTATGAAAAATGGACAAGAAAGGACACTTCTGAATTGGCACCTGTGGCGGGTAAGCTCCTGAGAATAAGGGCTCTCTGTGTATGTGGGGACATCAACAGGATGTAGACTGTCACAGTCCTTACTAGATTGGTGTTAAAATGCAATTTCCATGTCCCTTTTCTTTGGATTGAGGTCTCCACAGATG
>NW_015326023.1:0-232 GCF_001447785.1 Gekko japonicus
ATCTAGGTCCCAACCCTGTGTAGCTTCCCAATGAGATCAGGCTATGGCATGCTTCTTTCCCTCCCGCTGGGATTTCCTCCTGCGTGGAAAAATTAAGGCAATAAACAAACTGGAATCACGGCACATAACAATGTAACAGAACAGAGCAATTACCATGTCAGAACGAGCAGTGAATGAAATTAATACCACATTTTATAGGTACCGGTAGATATATTTAATGACTAAAGTGCTG
>NW_015326024.1:0-232 GCF_001447785.1 Gekko japonicus
TAAGAGCAATTGTGAATTCCTGATGAATGTACTTATATGATAAGCATGTTTGTAAATGCTCAGACTACAGCTAGACAGACATTAAAGGTCTCACACCACTGCTGCTGAAAACAGATCGGGGTTTCATTCACCCTGGTGACATCTGGTAACCCCAGACCTGTGATATGCTCCATATCTCGCTGTCCCCTCAAAATCTACAGCCCACGGAGTGAGCTTCTGTCTCTGGTCCCAG
>NW_015326025.1:0-232 GCF_001447785.1 Gekko japonicus
TAAGACCCTTTGGTGGGAGAGGAGGAAGCATGCTATAGCCCAGGGGTGGCCATTTTTTAATCTGGCTATGCACTCTCAGAGCCAGAAATTTTCATTCCATGCAAAATAGTCAGCTCAGATCGCCTTTAATAGCCTCTGAGGACTATCTGTGAGACCTCATACTCCATGGCATGTTTTATGGTTATCCGTGATGAAGAACGTCTCCTTTGCCAGCTCCTGGCAATGATCCTTT
>NW_015326026.1:0-232 GCF_001447785.1 Gekko japonicus
TTCTTGACTTGTTGCACATGTGTTAGGAGAGCAGCTTTCTTGCAACCCCCCCCAGTGCTGTGAATTGCCCTCTGAAAGCCTGTAGATGGGTATCCCCTCTTCCCCAAGAATAGAATTCTGGGTGCATTTTGGGGGGTGCTGCAGGCACCAAGAAAGTGCTGCTTCATGCCCTGCACCTATGGGAGTGCTGCCCTGGATGTAACGCATAGATTTTAGTATTTTCAAAGAAACA
>NW_015326027.1:0-232 GCF_001447785.1 Gekko japonicus
CTGTGCCCATGTTCTTCCTCCCTGGCCTGTAACTTTCCAGCCTTTTAAAGTACCCACCAGGGTGGAGCCTTCTGGACTCACCAATCCCCCCTCCCTGGTGCCTAGGCTGGCAAGATTGGTACTCCCCACATCCATGGGATGCCAACCCCATGGCCCCACTTTCCTCCACCACCCTCCAGTCTGGCATTAGAGGGTATAGCTCTGGGTGAGGCCCTCCTCCCACCATCAGACC
>NW_015326028.1:0-232 GCF_001447785.1 Gekko japonicus
GGGGCTCGGGCAGGAGAGAGGGAGCAGCAGGTGGAGAAGAGTCAGTGGTTCAAGCAATGGGGGATTTAGGCGATTGAAAAGAGACCCCGGCTATTCCTCAGGGCCTTGAGGCATGGGAAAGGTATACAGCAGATCTAGCTAATTAATTCTTTTGTTAAGCAAGACAATCGTATTGTTTTCATATTTAGTCTAATTAGAAAATAAATAAGACAACTCTGAGCATAATTTTTTT
>NW_015326029.1:0-232 GCF_001447785.1 Gekko japonicus
ACAACAGCCCTGTGGGGCACATTAAGCTGAGAGAAGAAGAGGCCCAGTAAGTTCCAGGACAAGTGGGCTTTGCATGCAGGTTGCCCTGATCTTTTAACTACTACACCACACTGCCTTGCAAATGTCTGCTAAGGCTTTTTGATGCTCTTTGGAAATCAGTCTGTGGCATAGATGACGGAAGCACTGGAGGTTTGACACAAGTGCCATTGCCAGTCCCCCCCCCCCCCCCCCC
>NW_015326030.1:0-232 GCF_001447785.1 Gekko japonicus
CTCTGCTCATCTCTTGCCTTGAAACTCCCCTGGTCTTGGGGCCGCTGTCAGTCGGTTGCAACGTAATGAAACTTAATTATTATTAAATGCATTTAATAACGGGGGCTCTGGGCATAATGCCTTGTCTCCCGCTCCTCGTGGCAAGCAAAGAACTGATATAGGAAACGAAGCCCCCATCACACACCGCTTGCTTTCAGCCCTGTTAAGGAAAAAGACAGGCACCCATCTTTTT
>NW_015326031.1:0-232 GCF_001447785.1 Gekko japonicus
TGCAAAGGGACCTCAGGAGGCCATAGAGTCCATCCTCAAAAAGGAGCCATTTGCTCCAGGGTGGCTGATTTCTGTTCTCTGGAAATCAACTGTAATTCCAAGAGCTCTTCCGGCCCCACCTGTGGTTTGACACAACTAACTAGTCTTGGCCCCAATCTGTTTCAAGGCACAGAACAAGGTTTGGGTGTTGACCTTTACAGCTCTATGGGACCAGCATACCTGAAGGACCGCC
>NW_015326032.1:0-232 GCF_001447785.1 Gekko japonicus
TTCCTTCGCCCAGGCGAGATCTCCAGGGATCATCCGTTTAGACTCTAAACGTCAGAGCATCCCATGGCCCTTTCCCGGGCCCCGCCAGACTTGTTCCTCTGCCCTTCACACCGTTCAGTTTCTGAGTCCTGCCCTGGCCACGCGGGACAGGTGACCTCGCTGCTCTCGGGGCTGCTGATTCCAGTCACGGTTCGGACCTGGGATCAGTAACTCGCTGCAGTCGGCAAAGGAC
>NW_015326033.1:0-232 GCF_001447785.1 Gekko japonicus
GGGTTTCTCCCTTGTTTCTTTATTATCCAAGCTTGTGCGTACTCCACCTCCCTTTTTCTTATTTTAATCCGATAGTGTGGACACAACTCGTCCACCCATTTTGAAGTATTCCCTCCCTCCTCTTCCAGCCATGGACAAACTAAAAAGAGATATCTGTCCTCTGGTGTATCACTTTCCTGATCGTCCACGTACAGAGAAACGCTACTATAGAGGGGGAGGGTATTCATGAACT
>NW_015326034.1:0-232 GCF_001447785.1 Gekko japonicus
TGCTAAAGAGGATTTTATTTAGGACTGCATTTTAATCGACTGAGCTTTTATTATTGGCAGCCCTAATGGGAGTTTTTGTGACTTTTATGGGTTTTACAATTGTTTTCATTGCTTCTCATTATGCTTTATTTACATTGTGAGCTGATTTCCACAAGGGAGAAAGGCAGCTAACAGATATTTTAAATAATTAAAATTTATTTATATATGGAGAGCCGGTTTGGTGTAGTGGTTA
>NW_015326035.1:0-232 GCF_001447785.1 Gekko japonicus
ATTAAATAGAGAACTTGGTATCCAGTCATACATGCCTAATAAGCATCCTAGCCTCTTCCCATGTTAAGTGGATGCTTCAGTTTTCAGAGTGGGTGATGTTGTTGTTTTTTAACAATGCCAGACAATTCCTTCCTGGAAACAGTCTGCCCATATCGGTTCTTAGAAGAGCTTCCGAGAGGTTGTTTTCCCGCTACCTCTAGATGCCTTCCTTCCTTCCTTTCTTTTTTCCTTT
>NW_015326036.1:0-232 GCF_001447785.1 Gekko japonicus
GATCGGGCAGTCACAACGACCACACAGCTGCAAATGTTGACTCTGATTTTCAAAAGCTGAGCAAAGGGCCTTGCATGGCTATAAGCACATTGCAGTCACTGCAGCCTCACTGCGTTCTTATTGGTGGCTAGAATTTTTGCTTTAATCTCTTACACATAATTCATGCTAGACAGTCTGTTAAGAGAGGCCTTTAAATATTTACATACCTTTCTCAGACAGGAAGTAGGTCAAG
>NW_015326037.1:0-232 GCF_001447785.1 Gekko japonicus
CCGCCTGGGACCCTGGAGAGCCCCTGCCAATCAGAGTAGACACTACTGACACTGATGAACTGACAGTCTGCTTCAATATAAGGCAGCTTCACATGTTCACCATTAGCGTCACTAGGAACAACTCAGATGACTACTGAACGGTAGGATTTTATTTAAACACTGCATTTATTAAAGTCCCATTTATATGATTAGCGAATGATACATTCGTCTACCGAAACAGTTGCCTGCAGAG
>NW_015326038.1:0-232 GCF_001447785.1 Gekko japonicus
ATAGTTTGGAAGCGTTCCGAGTTCAATTCAGCTTTTATTGCCTCGCAAATGAGCCCCGCCGCCATTTTCTTTTTTAATCAGTTATCTAGTTTTCTTTTATCAATGTGGCAAAGATTTTACTTCAGTTATAAATTTGTACACAAAGTAGAGGATGATAATTCCAGTAAAAAAGTTTGGACTCTTACCCCTTCAAAAGAATGTAACATAAAGTCCCTTCCATAGTTCCGGCCGC
>NW_015326039.1:0-232 GCF_001447785.1 Gekko japonicus
CTTGTTTGTGCCACCCCAACAAGCATGGCAGAGGCGGCGGCGGTGTCGCAGCGCACACAAAAGTGTCGCTGGCCACAAGAAGCGGAGCTCACCAATTCCAGAAGGGTGAAGATTGGCGGCCATTTTGTTGAAGCAGAGCCAAGCCTGGGCGCCATTTCCAGGCCTCTGCAGCGCAATGCTGGAATGGATGGAGTTTGTAAGCTCTCCGATTCGCGTTCCCTTGGCCCAGAAC
>NW_015326040.1:0-232 GCF_001447785.1 Gekko japonicus
TAACACAGTCAGTTGTGCCCCATTGGTGCACTTGTAAATAAAGCCATTATTACACCAAAGCCAGATTCTTGAGCTCCAGACGGAATGAAAAGATTTTTGCGCTCCAGACAGAACCATCCCTACAGCCTTCTCACAGTGAAGATGACTCAGAGCTTTCAACAATAAAGAGCAGTCTGGGAAGAACAATAGCAGGCAGAGGTGCGGATCACAAATCACTTGCCAATGAAAACTT
>NW_015326041.1:0-232 GCF_001447785.1 Gekko japonicus
ACCCCCAAAATCTCCAGACATTTTCTAATCCAGAGCCGGCAACCCTATACTCAGAATATATTCTATTCAGAAGATGTGAAATATTTTGAATGTTTGAGAATGTTATACAGATAATAGGGTAATGGCCAGGATACTGATACAATGCAAAGGCCTGTTTCTTCCTTAGTCCTTGTATGAAAAATGGCACTGTAAGTCTCAGCTGATTCTATTTACCCAGAGACAACCCCTATTT
>NW_015326042.1:0-232 GCF_001447785.1 Gekko japonicus
GGCACTGGATCTGAACTTTTTATGTGCAACCCCACTGGACTGTTTTAATTGTGCTTTTTGGCTAAGGGCCTCATAGGCTGGAAGTAGCCCTGGCCTCTCTATGCCTCTGTACCTCCATACACAGGGCCAAGACCTGAGTAGTTCTTCATTAAAAGCAGCCTGCAGGGACCTGATTCTTCATAGGTGTGACAGAATCATATGTAAAATGAGGTGTCAGGATAGGTCTATAGAG
>NW_015326043.1:0-232 GCF_001447785.1 Gekko japonicus
CAGGGTTGTTGTGATAAGAGAGATGGGGAAGTGCTGCCTTTGTTGTCCTGAAATTATTGTATGCAATGTGAGTTTAAAATGTACTGACGGGTAACACACACTTTTTATTTCCCCTTTGATTTTTGTCCCGTTGCTGCTGACTTCCAGAGATCCGTCTTTCGCAAGCCTCTGTGAGCACAGATGAGAGTGGATTATTCCACAACGCCAATTAAAAAGAGTTCTGACTCTTTAA
>NW_015326044.1:0-232 GCF_001447785.1 Gekko japonicus
GAGAAGGAAGAGTTTGAGAAAGAGGAGTGCTTGTCAAGAGAGAGAGGGGGACAAGTCCGTCAGAAGTTACTAACATACCCTGTTTTATTCACCGAAGCGATAAGTTACACAACGTCCCGAAGCCGACGTTGCTTCTTGTACAAAGAACGTTTTATTTCGTTTTGTGAAGACCTATAGTTATATGCTATTACAAGACGGGTCGCTGTGTTAGTCTGTTTGTAGCGGTAGAAAA
>NW_015326045.1:0-232 GCF_001447785.1 Gekko japonicus
TATCCTAATAAATTGTTTTTTTTGGGGGGAAAATCTGATGATGGGCGGGGAATTGCAGAAGATGGGGCAAAGAACTGCTAGAATGGGGACTGCAGAGCAAAGAACCTCTTGGGAGTCTTGCTTTCAGACTGAAGCTCCAGGCAGAGACTTTAATATTGACAGTGTCCCAAGAGCCCTGGGAAGAGGGGCCTGAAACCACTAGCGCAGAGGTGTCAAACTCGTTTGTTATGAG
>NW_015326046.1:0-232 GCF_001447785.1 Gekko japonicus
CAACGTTTTAAATTAGTGTTATATTGACCTCTTCTTCTGAGTGACTAGGCCAGAAGTTCACAACTCAGTTGCGCAGACCATAACAGATCCTGAGGGAACGACATGTGCTGTGGTGTGAGAGCCAGTGTGGTGCAGTGCTGTCAAGGCTGATGGTGCTTTGTTGTGGTACCATAACCCAAGTTGTACTGGGTTTGGTCTCAGCAACACACACACTAAAGCAAAATAAGGCTTT
>NW_015326047.1:0-232 GCF_001447785.1 Gekko japonicus
CTCACACAGAGGCCAACCAGTTATTCCAGAGATCCAACAACAGGCCCTTCCACCTGTCCCTCTTGTAGCATAATTTTGGCACTTTCTACACTAGCAAGTACGATGCATGACCCTGGAATAAGTACGACACATAATGACTCTAGGCTGGCAAGTATGATGCATAGTGACTCTGGAATAACTCTGCGTAGGGTTCCACTATAGGACTTCCAGCAAGCAAATGCTGCACTTCATG
>NW_015326048.1:0-232 GCF_001447785.1 Gekko japonicus
TTTTTCAGGTAGGTAGAAAAAACTGGTTCTTACAAAAAAAATTAATAATTATCCAGTTGAGAAATTAGAGCCAGTGCCGTTAGTATTTGTGGTGGTATAAAGAGCTGGATACTGTTCAGGAGGGCTATAGCAGTGTCTGGTGCAGAAAGGAATCTTGAACTCTTGTTTGTCTTCAGGGTAGAGAAAGCAATCCACATTTTAGTTGAAAGTGGAATATTTTATAGGCAGCATT
>NW_015326049.1:0-232 GCF_001447785.1 Gekko japonicus
TTTTTTTTGAGAAACGGATTCCCCCTTGTTCTATCAGAAGAAGCCTCCTCAGGCAGGGAGACGTGTTCAAACTTGGCCAAGCAGAGCAGTATGGCATGAGCTGGGTAAAAACAACAGCTGTACATAGCACAGCTGTACACAGTGTAGAAATACCCCACATCTGGAAAGGGGAAGTCCAAGGAAAGTGCTTAGTGGGACTCCCATCTTCTGAGTGTGGAGAATTTGCACAGGG
>NW_015326050.1:0-232 GCF_001447785.1 Gekko japonicus
CCGAGTTCGGGTCCTGCCGGATCTTCGTTAAAGGGGCTTTTCAGAAACGTGAAAAGAGCGCTTGTTAAAAACGCATGCCAGAAGATCTTCTGCTGGCTAACGATGAGGCATCATCTCCTGTTCCTGAGCAGATGTTCGGGAAAGGGGGGGCATGGGAGGAAGGGAGGAGGGTTGCCATGTCCCCCTGGCCACCAGCGGGAGATTGTGGGGGTACGGTTGCCAGATCCAGGTT
>NW_015326051.1:0-232 GCF_001447785.1 Gekko japonicus
CAAAGATGCCCCCCCTCCACTGATGAAGTCCTGTTTTTATGAAACACAGATGACTAGGCAGTGAGCGAGCGCAACGCTGCCCACGCTATCGTAACAACTTGCTAGATGTCTGAAGAATGACGGGCCCCATGCACACATTTGTGGGGCGTTGCTGGGCAAAAGAACGGTGACACGCACGTAGCCGGGGTACAGGGATAAAAGAGAGGAGATTTAAGGATTAAAAAAAAAAAAA
>NW_015326052.1:0-232 GCF_001447785.1 Gekko japonicus
ACTACTTATACCCGTCTTCTCACTCCTAAGCCAAAAAAGAAACAAATGGTAACCTAGGTAGGAAAGAAATGTGTTATCTGGTGCTTCTTAAATGAAATTAAAACATCAGCTTTGTGGAATACAGGTGAACAAGTACACATGGTGTCTAGTCATTAGATGGAAAGCAACCTCCCACAAGTACCCCTGAAATTGGATCTTTTGGATTAGGAGTGAGAAGACGGGTATAAGTAGT
>NW_015326053.1:0-232 GCF_001447785.1 Gekko japonicus
CCCCAGGCCCCACCTGGAGGCTGGCATTTTTAACCTGAGATCATCTGGAACAAAGTGTTCCTGTCAGCCAGTGCTGACAGCAACTGAGATGCCACATTCTGAACCAGTCGAATTTTTCCAAGTTAGCTTCAAGAGCAGGGCTAGAGACAGCCTGCTACAGCAATCCAGCGGTCAGGTTACAAAAGCAGGGATCAGTGTGTGCCCTAATATCTCCCCCCCCCCTCAAAAAAAA
>NW_015326054.1:0-232 GCF_001447785.1 Gekko japonicus
ATTTTTCGGACCATAAGACGCACTTTTTCGCCCAAAAAAAGTGCTGAGAAAAGTGTGTGCGTCTTATGGAGCGGAGCTGGCCGCCTGGGGCTGCGCTGCCGCCAGGGACTCCTGCCTCGTCGCCCGCATGGGATGGATAGGGGCGCGCACGAGAAGGAGGAGGAGAAGGAAGGGGGAAAAGAAAACAGAAAGCTGGTGGCGGCCAGGGCCTGCTCGCCAAACTGCGCCCCCC
>NW_015326055.1:0-232 GCF_001447785.1 Gekko japonicus
GAGGCGACAGCCCTAGGAGGCGGTCGTAATTGCTCCTTTCCCCCTTTCCATCCAATCTGATGGGTCATTAAACTTCATTTTATATGTGTATCATGAAGCATTTGAAAAACAAATGAGCACACTTTCCAACCAAGAAAAAATGTACTCATTAAAGCCTCCGGTCTCCGTTTCTCCCACTCCTCTGGAGGAACTGATTAGGAACGGATTAGGAATACATTCAGCTAGTCTGGGG
>NW_015326056.1:0-232 GCF_001447785.1 Gekko japonicus
GCATAATTCAATTTTACTGGAGTTAGATGGGCATACTCCATCTTTAATTAAAAGTCCCATAGATTTCATTTGCGGTCTAAGAACAGGCATAATCTCTCTTATTGGAAAAAAAATAGATTTTAAAGTGCTTTGGTTTGACTCATTTACTTTTTCATCAGCCCATGGGCTCAAATATGTGCTGAATAGATATTTTAACTATTAGTAGGATTTAAATATTTATTTATTTATTTAT
>NW_015326057.1:0-232 GCF_001447785.1 Gekko japonicus
CGGATGTCCCGTGTGTGGCGGCAGATGGATGGCGTGGCTGCATCAGAGCCGGTTGGTGCCAGCCTCCCTTGGAGCGGCAGACACGCGCGAGGCATCCCTGCTTCCCGCAAGTGTGGCACATAGCGTCGCGGAACCTGCAAGACTGGCGCTCATGCTCCTCACTGCAACTGGCGCTTGTGGAGCGGCCGGCAGGCTTGGGTCTGGAGCTCCCTGGGGCCGGTGGCTGGCGGCG
>NW_015326058.1:0-232 GCF_001447785.1 Gekko japonicus
CGGGAGGGAGGGGAAATGGTAGGAGAGGAGGAAAAGGGGTGAAGCCAAAGGAGTGCCGGCCACCTTGGTGGGGCTGAGCCACCTTCTCTGGGGTCTGCTCGGTTCCATCCCCCTTCTTGTGGCAGCTCCCTCCCGCCTAGAGGGAGGTGTGCTCTGGGCAGAACGTGCCATCTGCGGCCGCCACACTTACAGCTGGAGCTGTGGGGAACACCAAGCAAAGCGGGGGGGGGGG
>NW_015326059.1:0-232 GCF_001447785.1 Gekko japonicus
AACATCATGGAAATACGGGAAAATACTAGACATCTTGTAAGCAGTGTACATGCAACTCCAGTCACTTCCTGTATATGACATTTTTATTTTTCATGAATGTATGCTGGTTTTACTCTTTATCTGGTGCACTGTGCAGTAAATATTTATACTGTTGTTTTCATGTTCTTCCTTGCCAGGGAATGCCAGTCAAACTGTGTTCAAAGGGTAGATTCAGGTGGGTAGACATGTTGGT
>NW_015326060.1:0-232 GCF_001447785.1 Gekko japonicus
CTCCAGGGTCTCAGGTAGAGGAAGGACCCGCACAACATTTGCAACTTGACAGTGGTGGAAAGTGCCATCACGTTACTGTTACCTTATGGCAACCCTGCAGTGTTTCCAAAGCAAGAGACGTTCAGAGGTGGCTTGCCATTGCCTGCCTCAACATAGCAGCCTTGGACATCCTTGGTGGTCTCTCTTCCAAGTACTAACCAGACTTGACCCTGCTCAGCTTCTGAGAGCTGAC
>NW_015326061.1:0-232 GCF_001447785.1 Gekko japonicus
ATGGTTGCTTTGGATGGTGCACTGTATGGCATTATACCCCACCAAGGCCCCTCCCCATCCCAAACTCCACCCTCCCCAGAGTCTACCTCCAGATGTCCAGGAATCCCCCAACCTGGAGCTGGCCACCCTATGGGCTGCAGAGGGTCAGAGAATATGAAGGAACAGTGTGGCAATCAAATGTGGAGTCTGCAGCAGGAGGGGAGAATTGGCAGATGGAAAAGTAATTCTGTCA
>NW_015326062.1:0-232 GCF_001447785.1 Gekko japonicus
CGGCGCGGCCCCTGTGTGAAATCGGTAAAAGTCTTGCAAAAAGTGAAAAAGAGACACGAGAGAACCCTGCGTGATTCTTTTAGTGCACTGGTATAAATTTGGCGCATGGTTCGCACTTGGCTTCCTGGCAACTGTTCACCAAAACCCTTTCCTTCCTGCAAAGCATCTCTAAGAAGCCCTTTAGTCCCGTAAAAGATCTTCACGCTCCCTGAGGCTGATTCCAGCCAAAAGT
>NW_015326063.1:0-232 GCF_001447785.1 Gekko japonicus
GAAATCTCAGCCTCTACATCTGCTAGTAGCACTAGAAATTTTTTTAGTTTCTGAAAATTCTACTTCTACTTATCTCACTACAGGTGCAAATTTTCTGCCCCCCCAGCACTTCCGATTACAACGTGCATTGTATCTTTGCATCCCAAATTCCTTCTTTGGAACACCCCTCCCACCTGCTGACTGGGATGTAAGAGCTCGGGGATCACCATATAGGGATGCCAGCCTCCAGGTG
>NW_015326064.1:0-232 GCF_001447785.1 Gekko japonicus
CCTGTTGTTGGCCATCCGGAGGAACTGGTAGACCACTATGTGCAACAGGATGCTGGACTATTTTGACCAATGATCTGATCCTGCAGGGAGCCTGCAATCTGAAATCTGGAGAATGAGGGAAAACAATTCAATGAAATATTCTCATTGACAGTATGAAACATAGTCTAGATTCCTTAACTGGAGTTTGTCTTGTAAGTGCATTTACATTCTAGCAGTATCTATTCACCTGATT
>NW_015326065.1:0-232 GCF_001447785.1 Gekko japonicus
TGTGCTGATAGAGGACTGGAATGCCTGTCTCCCTGAAGCCATTGATGAAATTGCTCTCTGATGCCCTCTTTGCTCCCCTGCCCCCAAATAGCCCCCTGGTATGCCATGGAGTTTAGGGGGATAAAGCGGGAACTCAGATGGCTAGAGTGAGTTTGGCGATGGTCTCAGGACAAAGCTGCAAGAACGTCCTATAGGTCATCCTATGAAATGGTGGAAGACTGCTAACAGGGGA
>NW_015326066.1:0-232 GCF_001447785.1 Gekko japonicus
GAACTGAAAGCTTCTTTTGCCCTCATGCCATTTCTGGCACCCACGGCTAGCCAGGTGTGAATGGCCACCTAGCATTGTGACGTCATCCCATCCATTGTGCGATCACCGATTGGTTGGGGCCACCCGTGGCAATATCCAGGGAGGAGACATGGTAATTAGAAAGGGGGAAATGGCACCCAAGTACAGATGGACTGGGGAAACCATGCCTGATTCTGCACTGGCTTTTCCCTCC
>NW_015326067.1:0-232 GCF_001447785.1 Gekko japonicus
ACATTGATCCCACACTGGCTCTAGCCTCATTGCAGCCTTATATAGGGCATTTCATTGCAGAAGACTGTGGTGGGTCTGGCAGTGGGCAGATCCATGCAGATCCATTCTGGAACCTCTGGCTGAGAGGGTGGCACCCAGGCTAACTCAGGGTCCCTTTGGGGAGTCCCTGAGACACCAAACTCATAGGGATGGTCTGCAAAGGCAGGTCTTGGAGACTGATTGTCCTCCTCCT
>NW_015326068.1:0-232 GCF_001447785.1 Gekko japonicus
TACTGGACTCAGCATTACTGTTGGAGAAAGAAGTTGATGCAGCAACAAAAAAGAGCTTTCTTCCAACTCAGCCTAGCTCAGAAAACAGCCCCCTACCTGGCTGATCTGGCCATCTGGGTCATGCCACAGTAACATCAAGACTAGACCATTGTAATGCACTTTACCTAGGAGACTCCAGTTACTGCAGAATGCCACGCCTCAGTTATTATCAGGAGCTAGACACAGCATGCAT
>NW_015326069.1:0-232 GCF_001447785.1 Gekko japonicus
GGCACCACAAAGCTCATCATGACCCCATATATGGCATAGGCTTGGCCCTGCCAAGGGGGCAGCTGCACGAAAATGCTGCATTTGCCCCACTACTGCACGTGGAAAGAGAGTTGAAGGGGGGGCTCTGCCGGACATTCAGGGGGAAAGTGGGTAGTTGCGAATCAGGGTGGACCTGGTGCAAAAGGAGGCGGGAAAAGTCAGGAGGAAATGACCTGCTGAGGGGCGGTGCAGC
>NW_015326070.1:0-232 GCF_001447785.1 Gekko japonicus
TACACTATCAGGGCCGGCGTCACGGGTCATCACTCAGAGACAGTCAAAGAAGCAGCGCACAAAAGAACTGTGTTCTTTCGCCTCCTTTAGGCACCCCTTCCCAATTGGCCCAGAGGACCCCAGCAATGTCTCAGTTACTCTTTCTGGCTTCTTGTTGACCCTGTCGATCAGTGTTTTTAAGTAAGAGAGCGAGAGAGGATTCGCTGGCAGGAGCTGCAGAGTGGGGGGGGGG
>NW_015326071.1:0-232 GCF_001447785.1 Gekko japonicus
ATAGTCCATGTGGGTTGTCCACTTCCTGCGTATAACTGCGCAGAGAAGACTTGTGTTAGCCATCAGGTCAACGTCTTCATGGACGGTCCTCAGTGCCATTGTCATTTTTATACTTTTTACTTTCGATCTCCTTGCATAAGATGTGCTGTTATTTGCTCTTCTGATTATTGAGTTCTAAGCCCAAGCATAATTACTGACAGATTAATGCAAGATTGGTTCCTTATCATTCTAC
>NW_015326072.1:0-232 GCF_001447785.1 Gekko japonicus
TGTGTTGCCATTTAGAGGCTCTGCCTAGTCACTCTGTCTCCCACTTAGTTTGTACCAGCTAGCATGGGGACAATCAAGTGCACCTTGGCAATTTTGAACTATGGTGCCCAAGGGCTGGTGAGCTCACCTGTCACCCCTTCCCTTAACTGCTTTTTGGATAGCAAGATTGAATAAGCATGGGTGTTTATACAGACCAGGCTTCGAGCATTCAAAATATAAGAAACTTTAATAA
>NW_015326073.1:0-232 GCF_001447785.1 Gekko japonicus
TGGTTTTTAAGTGTGAATTCTCTGTGTAAGAAAAGAAGGAGTTGATGTAAAAAGATGCGAGTCCTGTCATAAATCTTTCAAGGGTGAATCCTCTATGCAATTGACTAGAGCAGGAATAGCAGGCAGCAGGGCTGAAGATTTTAAAAGCCTGCTGGGTGGGGGGGGGCAGAGTAAAAACATGTTTGGGTAAAGCAGAGATAGATAGATTAAGGAATGAAGGAGTAAAAATGGT
>NW_015326074.1:0-232 GCF_001447785.1 Gekko japonicus
CTCTCCAGGGCACATACAGGGAGGTATGATCCCATAGGTATGCTGGTCCCTAGCTGCATAGGGCTTTAAATGTCATTACTATAACCTTGAAGCAGATTTGGTGCTCAATTCAGTGCAGCTGGCAAAGCACTGGCTAAATGTGCACCAGCATGGATGTCACCATCAGCAAGTGCGCCACTGCATTCTGCATTAGCTGCAGTTTACAGATCAGGTTCAAGGGCAGCCCCGCATA
>NW_015326075.1:0-232 GCF_001447785.1 Gekko japonicus
TTTCTTGAAGAAACAATATATCAGGATGGTATTTAACTATAGATGAGGTTAATTTTTTGACTTTGATTCTGTTATTCAGTCCTCTACAATTGAGACAAGATATTTTCAAATTTTCTTCCATGTTTTAAAATTTAGAAAATAAATAGTAATATCCTTCCTTGATCCATTGTAAGATCTTAATTTGTTTAATGTGAATTGTTTGGAGTAAGTGAATTATAGAATGGATCAGTGT
>NW_015326076.1:0-232 GCF_001447785.1 Gekko japonicus
GTCAGATTACAAGAGCATTTCCTAGTTACCATCTTTCAAATTACAAACTATTAATTAATATTACCAAACATTTACTTTAACTTATATTTCCTATTCAATCTACCAAACTACCTTTTATCCACCATTCATAAATAACTAAGTACTTAGATGTATACACATGTAGTCAATATCCTCCTTCATAAAGTAAATATAAACATGTAGAGAACATCATCCTTCATAAAGTACACCAAAA
>NW_015326077.1:0-232 GCF_001447785.1 Gekko japonicus
TGTTGAGATCATTAACAAATTTAAAACAGGGCTGAAACAAGAGTTTTGCATTATTTCAGTTTTTGTCATTCAAGTTCATACATTGCATATAGAGAAAGAGAGAAGGCCTGTCCAATCAATAGAAGGCATGAAAGACCACCAACCAATTAAAGAACTATCTGGTTTGCTTACATAGTGAATGCATTTAAGTTAGGGAGGAGTAAACTCCCTCAGCTCCACCCCAAGAGCTCTT
>NW_015326078.1:0-232 GCF_001447785.1 Gekko japonicus
AGTCCCGTAGTTCTTCTTTTGGAACCGTTTCAAGTGCTCTTCTTTTGGAACGGCTGGAGTAGATATCTTCTGAAAGCTTGTTTCCCCCTTTACACTGTGAAGCATATAGCTCCTTAGGAGGGACTGAGTGCTTTGGAGTATTTTTGACTTCGCGAGCCATATACAGGACTTACGTTAAGTCATTTATGCCTTGATTATGAACTGTGTATTGTAGGAATAGTTTTGCTTAGGA
>NW_015326079.1:0-232 GCF_001447785.1 Gekko japonicus
TTCAGGGCATCGAAAACTGCAAGGCATCGGATCGGGATTGCTGCAGTGGCCGTCTGGCCTATGCCATTTGCAGCACTAGCATTTAGCTTGGGGTATCCGCTGAGGTGGGAGAAGTTGTATCTGGGCCATGCTACCTCGAGATCAGAAATGCAGGTTCAAAGGTTTGGGTGAGCATGCATGGTGGTGGTGGTGGTAGTGAAAGCTGCCATCAAGTTACAGCCAACTTATGGCG
>NW_015326080.1:0-232 GCF_001447785.1 Gekko japonicus
CTTTTATTGATCACTGATAATATATATTGATCACTGCGCCCTTTGCGTTAGCTTCTGAATATAGCCATGAACAAGAAGATTCAACTACTGGAAGCAGAGGAATTTGGGATTTTAAGAGGCACATCCAAAACCAAAGCATGGCTGTTGCTTACCATGAGCTGGCCAGAGGCCGAGGTTATTCAGGGAGCAGTCCCAATTGGTGGAGCCAATGCTCCCTTCTAAGCTGTGGAGT
>NW_015326081.1:0-232 GCF_001447785.1 Gekko japonicus
TTGTCCCATTGGAATACTTACCACTTTTTTAAAAAGCTATACTATGACCGAAATAAAAAAGCAGGTTTTAAAAACTGCTCAGCTTTGGTTGGTGAAAACAAACACAATGATTACCTCTCACACAATCTCAAACACTTTGCTGTTTATACCAAGTGTTTGGGTGGCTTTTCATTTTTGCACAGCACAAGAATTACAGACCTGAATAGGCAAACCTGTATACAGCACCTACTGT
>NW_015326082.1:0-232 GCF_001447785.1 Gekko japonicus
CCCAGGTTCAATCCATGGCATCTCTAGTTCAAAGTTCAAAATCATTTATTATGGTATTAACCCAGCATGAAACAAGGCCCAATGTAATAGGAAGGGTCACTTACCAAACACCATCAAAACTTCTAAGGGAGTAAAGCAAGGTTGCTTGTTAGTCCCATTCCTCTTCACTTTCTACACCAATGGTATAGTTAGTTGCATAAACAGCCTCGATTGCCGTCCACCTAAATTATCA
>NW_015326083.1:0-232 GCF_001447785.1 Gekko japonicus
AGAGATTGAATACATGTCTCCAGAACCAAAATTTGTAGACCCAATTATGAATGTACTGTACTCAAATGACCCTTGGCCAGTAGCCCTTCCAATGGTGAAAGGTGCTCTAGAAATCACAAGAAACATATGGGCTAAACCAGCCTCCAGTCAAGCCTCCTCTAGAAAAGTGGAACACTTATATAAGATTAGAAAGGAAGAATGTCAATTCCTATTTCAGCATCCCCCAGCCAAC
>NW_015326084.1:0-232 GCF_001447785.1 Gekko japonicus
AACTGAGTAAGCCGGTACAGTCTGTAATGGTTGGTACGTAAGCAGCCCGACCCGGATTCTCAGGAAGTGTCTCCCATGAAAACACGAGAACTCTCTGGGGCCCCAACACTGCATCTCCCAGAGACCTCCCAATACTCCTCACTGCAAAAGCCACATTGTAAGGACCTCCCCCAGCAGAATTTCTCCAAGCATTTCTCGCCTGCTCCAATCAAGCCGATTACAGCATGGTGCC
>NW_015326085.1:0-232 GCF_001447785.1 Gekko japonicus
CGGGGGTTTCAAAAAACAAAACAAAAACAGAATTAGGGGCCTTCCTTACAGAATGTTGAGGTTTAACTGCAAGATGTAAGATCCTGCTGGCATTAGTATATTTATGAATTACCAACAGTTATTCAGAAGAAAGGTTTTTTTATGTTACACCCCACTTGCTGGCCCAAGCAGGGAAAAACCCGTCAAGGGTGGCTTTGATGCATCAGCCATTTCCTGATTGTTGAATAGGCTG
>NW_015326086.1:0-232 GCF_001447785.1 Gekko japonicus
TTTTTTTTCTCCAGGCAGGTGGCAACCTTACTCCCCAGTCTAAGGGTAAAATTTCACATGACGCATAATGCCATGATTATTTTCTCAGATTTTTTAAATCACGATGCGCCTGCTGGGAGTGCAATTGAAAGAGAGAAGACTGGCCCAGGGGGAGAGGGGCTATTTAACTCTCTTGCTTACCTTGCATTGTTTTCCCACCTCAAATCACCAGGCCCAGACTATTTTTACCACT
>NW_015326087.1:0-232 GCF_001447785.1 Gekko japonicus
TGGGATTTCCCCCCCCCGGCCAGCTGGCCAGTGGTGGGCAAGAACCTGTGAAAGCAAGGTTTCCCCCACTCCCACGGTGGGGCTGGCAACCCTAGTTTTAGAAGCTTGTTGATAAAGTGCTGTTTGGCTTCCCCGAGATGCAGTGATTAAATTCTAGGAAGAGAGATGAAGACTGGCCTAGGAGTAGGCTTCCAAGGCTTCCTAATTAGGGCTGCCAAATCGGGCCGGGGGG
>NW_015326088.1:0-232 GCF_001447785.1 Gekko japonicus
AGCTCAGCTTCCGTCTCACCCGCCATTTCCTGTAAGTTCTCCATAACAACTAGACTTCCAAAAAAAAAGTTCCCTGCATTCTTTGCGCCTTTCCAGCAGCCGCTTTTTTATTACATCCTTGCCAATAGAACAGTTCCATCAAGCAACGAACATGCCAACGGTTATCTTTCCTTTTCCCCACTTCAAACCGCAATACAAAGTAGGTCCCTTACTTCTCCCGGCCGTTTTCACT
>NW_015326089.1:0-232 GCF_001447785.1 Gekko japonicus
TGCCTTGTCTGACACTGTACGGCGATATCTGCGGATCCCTACCGGAAACGATGTTACTGCTGATCAGCTTCCCTCCGAGGGTGGCCAGCGATTTGGGGACGACTGTGATGATGCTGCCGCTGGTGGTCTTGACGTACGTGGCGCCCCCCGGCGTGCCGGTCAAGCGTGTCCCGAGGGACGGGCTCACCGTCGGACGGGTGTAAGTCGCTTGAGTCCCTGGGGCAAGAAAACA
>NW_015326090.1:0-232 GCF_001447785.1 Gekko japonicus
GCAGCTCTGGCCCATGCAAGTTGTGCAGCCCGGCATACCAGCCCACTGCCCTCTCCCTCAGCCACAACCCAACATAGTCCACCCGGTGCTACTCTAAAGGAAACAGGTGGCCCCAGTTGTGCACCTGCAGTAGGAAAAATGCTAGTTTGTCAGGATTGCCGTCGCAGGTGGCATTCAGTAGCTCCTTGGGATGGTCAAATCCCAGTGCCGGGGGACCAGCTGGCACCCCAGG
>NW_015326091.1:0-232 GCF_001447785.1 Gekko japonicus
CACTGTCACTACCACTATGGTCACCTTCTGAAGAGGCCAGGAGAGGGGCCTGGGTCTGAGGCCCTGCCTCACATGGGGCCCACTTGAGGAGGCTGCCACCAGATGGCATTGGGCCAAACCTGTACCTCACCAAACCTGAAGGTGGCTCTGCTTCAGAAAATGTGCAGTGAAGGTGGAGATTGGTCCAGAGTGTTGACCAATAAAGTGATGAAAGAGATCAAGTAACAAACAC
>NW_015326092.1:0-232 GCF_001447785.1 Gekko japonicus
GGGGGGGGGGTTGGCTAAGGTATTTTCACGTCTATCTTCCTCCTCAGCAGACCCTCCCTTTGTCCCTATTCTGCAGCTGGCTTTCCACTCTCGGCATCTAGCCATACAGAAGCCAGCCTCTGCTCTGTCTTCCCCTTTTTGTTTCCACAGCTGCAAGCTCTCCAAACTAGAAAAGTGCTTCGAGAGGCCGATCAACTTGCATCCGTTTTTTAAAGAGGCCTCCCAAAACCAT
>NW_015326093.1:0-232 GCF_001447785.1 Gekko japonicus
CTGCTCCCTTTGTGGCAGGTGCTCAGCTGTCGCCTTTGCCACTGGAATGACCTAGCTAACCAAAGGCATTTTCCTCTTCTCAGGATGACCCCGGAAGCCGCTTCATTGCATTTTCTGGAGAAGGCCAGTCGCTGCGCAAGAAAGGAAGAAAACCCTAAACTCAGCAGAGAGACAATAAAATAACCCCGCAGCAGTGTTGTTCACCTTTTAGGTTTTCTTTCTTAAGCAAGGG
>NW_015326094.1:0-232 GCF_001447785.1 Gekko japonicus
CAGCTGAGCACGGATCTGAATCCGGATGCTCCCCCTTCCACTTCCCTAGTCTAATGCTCCAACCATTACTACATTTCATGTCTCTCAGATACCAGTAAGTGCGAGCAGCCACTGAACCACGGCAAGGGCTAGCGAGAGAAAAGCCGTTATGCCCAGACAGACAGATGCCTCCAGCAGATTTCGTTTCTGGTGTGTGTGTGTGGGGGCACCTGGCAAGCCAAGGCAGGTTCAA
>NW_015326095.1:0-232 GCF_001447785.1 Gekko japonicus
GATTCTCTCTTCTTCCACCCCGAGTGCGGCCTTAAGATCTCTTTGCCATTAATTTAAGCAGCAATTGGAGGACAGTGTGGGCATGCGCACGCACATGTCCATGCAGCTATAACAGCGCTGTCCATACTATTACCAATGTGATTCCTGCAGAATAAAAGACAGCACAACAAAATGGCATTTCTTGAAAAGCCTTCTCCTTACTTGGTTAAATGGGCTGATTTCTTAACAGGGA
>NW_015326096.1:0-232 GCF_001447785.1 Gekko japonicus
CAAAAGATTGAGGTTATACAGAAGATTTGTGAAGTAGCCGAAATGGATAGACTATCATGTATATTAAAGGGGAAGGACGATTCGACTTTTGAGAAAAAATGGGAAAAACTGTACAATTGGACACGAAATATGAAGGGTTAGAACGTTTCTGGTTACTGTTTAAATCTGTTTTTTGTTTAGTGAAAGAGGCTGTGTGCCTCTAAGTGAAATGTAAAATAGCTAATGTTGGATT
>NW_015326097.1:0-232 GCF_001447785.1 Gekko japonicus
GTGAGAGATTAGCGCAGCTACTACCAGCATCCCTCCAGGAGTCATCCCGACTGCTTCACAGTGCAAGGAGACCAGGGTGCTCAAGGATCCTGAGCGTGTGGGAGATGCTGCTTAGAAGCGATCAGGACCACTGCTCCCAAGGCCTTCCGGAGGCTGGCCGGCCAGGCACACCAGATGGGAAACACCCCCACAGTCATCAGGGATGCATGTGGGCCCATCGTTTCTCCAGAGG
>NW_015326098.1:0-232 GCF_001447785.1 Gekko japonicus
AAGACAGCTCAGTTTCATGTCCTGCATTCGAGCAGTTTGGTTCTTTTCTGGAATGGGCCCTTCAGACCAGTACAGGTTTAAATACCACAACCCACTATCTTGATGGGTTTTTTTTGTTTGCCGGCCAATTGGGTTCTGGTCAGTGTGCTCTTTTGCTCACTGGCTTCATGAGGCTGGCCAAAGAACTGGGGGTTCCCCTTGCCCATTAAAAAAAATTGTGATGTTCCTGGGT
>NW_015326099.1:0-232 GCF_001447785.1 Gekko japonicus
CATGGAAGTTTGCGGGGTGACCTTGGGCCTTAGTTTCACCCCACAGGATTGCGTGAGGATCAGATGGAGGAGAGGAGAACATTATAACCCTCTTTGGGTCCCTGTTGAGGTGCAGTAAATAGATAAATATGAATGAAAATTCTCTATACTTATTAAATGTGTGTCTCTCCCTCCAAAATATTCAGGATGATGTATAAGGGCCCATTCCAGTTTACTTTCAGATCAACCCTTA
>NW_015326100.1:0-232 GCF_001447785.1 Gekko japonicus
CAGGTGATGGCAAACCACCTCTGTTCATCCTCTTGCCTTGGAAAACGTAGGAGGGTGCCATAAATCAGCTACGTCTTGATGGTGCTTTCCACCACCACCTTTAACCATTAATATAGCAGCCTACTCTGGCTCGCTGGTTTACAGCTGAGTCAGTAATGTGCCCATTTTAGAGATGAAAAACTGAAGGTCAAAAGAGAATAACCTGCTAGCCCTGACCTGGATAGCCCAGGCA
>NW_015326101.1:0-232 GCF_001447785.1 Gekko japonicus
ACTAACTCTGCTTAGAGGGAGCACTGCTGCTAACTCTTTAATTTAGTAACTTGATGACCACCCATGACCCCGGGGGGAAGCTGATCTTACCGACTGTACAAATGCAAAAGTAGACTGCAAGGCCAAAGTAAATAAAATTGAAGCACAACAGCTCAGTGATATTCATGTCATGGCTTGGGACCCACATGAGGCTCCCTGACATGCCACCTGTGGCCCTTCTTGGTACCATTCT
>NW_015326102.1:0-232 GCF_001447785.1 Gekko japonicus
CTAGCCCCTACCAGACTTCCAGCAGGATTGGAAGTCAGCTACTTCATCCTCCTCCTTTCTCTAGCAGAAGATATCTAACCTAACTAGTATGTTTTTATTCTGGCCTCCCTCCAAGGCGCTCAGAGCTATGTACAAGTGTGACGGATTGCACCTTTTGAAGATGCTTAAAAGTGCTGTATATAAAACTACAGGACTGTGAAGGCTTAATACTTCACAGAGCCGGAGAGCCTTG
>NW_015326103.1:0-232 GCF_001447785.1 Gekko japonicus
AGTGTTAGGATTGTCCTTTAGATTGCAGCCAAAATGTCATAAGTACACAGCTCTGAGTAACTGGATAATGTCTTGGACAGCAGCCATGTGGTACCCGCGATGCTTATCTAACCGCTGTCCAAATAATTTTGTTGCAAATGGTGAGTTTGCTTCCCCCCACCCCCCTGCTTCATACCCATTCAATCTTAAGTCCTTATATGTATGAAATAAAAAATGTTCCAGGGGAAAAAAA
>NW_015326104.1:0-232 GCF_001447785.1 Gekko japonicus
TTCCTCTATAGGGAGCTGCCACCCCATGCTCCTTATAATCATGCTTCTGCTCTCTTACCTGGGGTCTAGTCAGCTCACGCACCCTCATTTCACTCATTTCCTGCCTGCTGACTTGTGGCTTAATTGTTCATTGGCACTTATTCTAAGCACACATGAAGCGGCCCCTATACTGAATCAGGCCCTTGCCCCATCAAGGTCAGTACTGTCTACTCAACTGGCAGTGGCTCTCCAG
>NW_015326105.1:0-232 GCF_001447785.1 Gekko japonicus
TACTTTCGAAAGATATTTGTCCAAACGCCCTTAGACCCCCATTCCTTTGATACTCTAACATTAAGCAAATATTGGTCTAAATCATCAGAATATTTCAGACTGGAAGGAGAGGCAGTGTGGATAAAGCAGAGTTCTACATAGGGAAATAACCAGAAGCTTACTTATAGATCGAACATTTTTAATCTGACAAATCATGGAAATTTAATAGAATAAACTTTGAGTCCAGTGGCAC
>NW_015326106.1:0-232 GCF_001447785.1 Gekko japonicus
ACCGTAGAGATGTCTTCTGTGTTTATTTTAAACTTTTCTTTTGAAAGTTTAGTGGAAGGGGAGACAGGGGTAAAGGAAACCTGATTTAAATCCCAGTAGGAAAAAATACAAGCAGAATACGGGTACATTTCCCACTACTTGTTCTTAAAGCAACCAAGGAACGGGAGATTTTTAAAAATTCTTTGCATCCTGTGCCATTTTCCCAATTTAAATGTGCACAGACACACACACA
>NW_015326107.1:0-232 GCF_001447785.1 Gekko japonicus
TGTCATCCGGGTTCGTTTGGGAATTGAAAAGCACCCCTTAGAGGCCACCACCTTTTAAAAGGTAAACACCAGAATGTTTTCAAGCAACTATAGATCCCTTTTTATCACACCCACTCATTAAATTGTAATCTTTATTGGGGGGGACCGTCAGAAGAAGGGCAAGACGCGGCCAGGTGCCCCCGCCTCCCTTCAGGAAGCATTCTTTAATTGCTTTTAGCAGCAGTTACAGAAG
>NW_015326108.1:0-232 GCF_001447785.1 Gekko japonicus
TCTGTGGAGTGGGCTCCCTGAAGAGGTGATGGGGAGCGGTTTAAAAAGTAAAGTTTCCTCAGGTGTGGAATGGGAGAGTTGGCACAGCTCAAGATTAGCTTTCCCATGTCTGGTCTTCCTTGCTTCAGGCTTTTACATAGGAAAATGTTCTTTCTCTCACTGTTATGTTCACCAATGTTTCTGACACAAACAAACCCGCCAAAGCCTGCCTTTAGATTCCTGCTACACACAG
>NW_015326109.1:0-232 GCF_001447785.1 Gekko japonicus
TGGATCAGGGCCATGGCCTGCAGGGAACAGAATATACTTCCCTAGTATTACTCCCCCCCCTCCACCTCGAACAGTCCTTTGTAGATGTAAGTTGTCTTTCTGGGGGAAATGAAGAGGCAGCCTATGTGTGTTCCCATCAAGATGAGCAGCAGCTCAGGATGGAATGGTTGCAGTTGGGAAAATGGTGCTGATGCTCCCTAGGTTTGCAGACACTGACTTATGGAGGGAAGGA
>NW_015326110.1:0-232 GCF_001447785.1 Gekko japonicus
AAACGGCCCGTCTGAACGCACCCTTAGAGCACCTGCAGGGAAATGACAAGTCTTTGGTGGTGGGAACCTCAGAGAAGGGGCTCTTTACCCCAGAAAGGGAGCACAAGGAGCCAAGGGGGGAGAACAATTACTACCGCTTCCCAAGAGAAGCCCCTTCATCCAACAGTCAGTACGCACCCCATCAGGGAGGGAGAACCTCTGCCCCAAACTGGGAATGCTCCCATGCCCCCCC
>NW_015326111.1:0-232 GCF_001447785.1 Gekko japonicus
AGACTCCACAGCTTAGAGGGAGCACTCCATGCTGACTGCGTCACTCTTCACCTTAGCACAAGCTTCATTTTGTAAAGGAAGTTTCAGAGGGGAGCGGTGTTGATCCGGTGCAGAGCAGTTCAATTTGAGTCCAGGAGCACCTTAGATATGAAAAAGAGTTTCAGGGGATAAGCTTCCCAGAGTCAAATATCTCTTCCAGTTAAGTGTAGTGGCTAGGAACGCGGACTCTAAT
>NW_015326112.1:0-232 GCF_001447785.1 Gekko japonicus
GGGGCGGGGCGGGGAGTGAGAATGAACCACAGCATCCAAGATAACTTTTGTTGGCCCTTCTCCTAACTATATCTTGGTTCATTTGGAAACTCAAACTGGTGCCTTTTGCTGAACTCTTTGGTCTCTGGTTTACTTTTGTAGTGCCGTGGATAGGCTTGGTCTGAGGTGCTGGGTTTGGCTGGGTTGAGATTTCCACTTCGCCATGGAACCCCACAGCCATTCACTCTACCTC
>NW_015326113.1:0-232 GCF_001447785.1 Gekko japonicus
AAAGAGTGTGGGACTGGTCCAGCAGGCCACACTGAGGAACAGTCAACACTGGCGGATTATTTGCCACGCAAAAGTAGCTTGCTGAATTAGGTCCTTGAAACCCAGCATACGAGAGGTAGATCTAGGCGAGCTTTCTCACGCCTTGGTAAGCTGGAACGATGGCCTCTGTGTATTTTGGCATCTTCCCCTCCAAATTCTGTGCGGAGGACTATCCGGTGTCCAGAATAAGTTA
>NW_015326114.1:0-232 GCF_001447785.1 Gekko japonicus
TGCCTTATATGGGCATACCACCTATGTAGTGTATGCATACAGGCTGTGTCACTCTGATTAGAAACAGTATATTTTAAAGCACAGTTTTTCATCATGGAGATAAACCCTGGATACATACATACTCTATGCTGACAGGAAGTGAGTTAAACTCTCACAGAAGGAGTTGGGGCCAGGGTGCTAGCATGTCATGTTCACAGGTTCTCAGGTGGAAAAGAGAATGTACCTTATTTAA
>NW_015326115.1:0-232 GCF_001447785.1 Gekko japonicus
GGAGCCGCGAACGACCCAAAACTCCCCCGCGCAGCCAAAAAGCAAGCCCTCAGCCTAGCCTTCCCCGGCCCAGTTCTGATGCCTCCGCCCCGCGGCCCGATCGGCGGTTAAAACCCCGGCAGCCGGCAGGACGCCTGCAACAGGTCGCCCCCGGTCTGCCCAAACCACGAGTTGCTGCTGGCCCGCTCTGCTCCTCGCTCAGCCTCGCCGTCCTCCGGAGGTCCTCAGCGAC
>NW_015326116.1:0-232 GCF_001447785.1 Gekko japonicus
ATTCCAAACTTTACTTAGGGCTCCTCTTAGTATGTGATGGTTAAAAATTGAGTGAATTTTTTCCCTTTTCATACCATACATACGAGTGCCAACCCATGTATAGATCATGGCCTTATAAGGGCAATGTTCTGGTATCCTTAAACAATAACCATTCTTTTATCCATGTTAATGTGGCTGCCTGATAATATAATTTCCAGTTTGGTACATTCATCCCTCCTCTTTCCTTTCTATC
>NW_015326117.1:0-232 GCF_001447785.1 Gekko japonicus
CTATGATTCCATGAGACTCACAGTGCAGTCCTAAAGGGAGTTACTCCAGTCTAAGTCCATCGCAATGAACTGCACTGTTAGTCACTGCTTCAGTCACATGCTGCCACTATTTGCTCATATCCTAATACACACAAATACAGAGATCTTACTTTGTGTGTGTGTGTGTGAGCGTTTCCTAGAGACCATACACACCCAGCCCACAGGGCTAAACAAACAAGGACTTTCATTTATG
>NW_015326118.1:0-232 GCF_001447785.1 Gekko japonicus
CTTACACCTAAAGTTCAGCATTGTAACAGAAAGAGTAACCTATTAGACACTAACCAACCAGTATTTCTTGCGGAACCATAACTTACACAACTCTAAGGAAGAAATCCTTGTTTAACCATAATTTGACATAATTCTAGTAGATTTTTACTGAGGAGCATGATGTCAGCACATGCAAGAGAATGTCCCTCCCTCCACATGTGTACAGAGAACCAGTGTTCCCTCTAAGCTGAGT
>NW_015326119.1:0-232 GCF_001447785.1 Gekko japonicus
TACCATTAATACCTAATTAGAACATTACTGTTGTGTCCCTTGTATATTGTACCTATTCTCATACACCACATGGTGCACATGGAAATGGGTTAGCAGATCTGTTCTTTTGGTCTCCACAGGACTGTGTATTTGCACTCCTTTGGGGTTCTGTCTCCTGAAGGCATCACCTTTACTGTGAGCAGAAGATGATCTCTAGATGTAGTGGTTGGTGTAGTGGTTAAGTGCACGGACT
>NW_015326120.1:0-232 GCF_001447785.1 Gekko japonicus
GCAGGGACTGGCCCCTGCGTGGATAGTGAAATTCATGCAAGAGGGCCAGCCACAGCTGCCTTGTAGGATTGTACAAACCCTAGACAAATCTGAAAGTGTAAAAACAAAACTGAAAAACTTTGACAATATACCTGTGCTTGGATGGAGTTTAGCCACCCCGGTGAGGTGTCTTAGCAGCCACAATGGACACTGAGATACATGTCTGGAGCTCTGGTGAGGAATCATGGAGGTG
>NW_015326121.1:0-232 GCF_001447785.1 Gekko japonicus
AGTGGGTCACCAGCTCAAGAGTATGATGCGAATATGTGTTTGCAATAGACAACGGTTAGAAGATGATTGTCTGGAGACACAAAATCCTTACAAAGAAAGTGGTTCAAGGGAAGCGCCACTTGCGTAGCATACCTACATATTTCTTTTTGTTCAACAGCTTTCTCTAGTCAACGGGATTGTGCACATTTCTGAAATAATGTGAAATCTGCAAGACCTGTTTCCCAATACCAAA
>NW_015326122.1:0-232 GCF_001447785.1 Gekko japonicus
CTACATTTTATTTTTCAGTGTTAAATGCTGTGATATTAATATTGTTCTTGTATTTCAGGGTCAGGCTGGCTTTCCTGGTGCTCGCGGCTTACCCGGTCCACCTGGCAACAATGTAAGACTTTTATCATACCATTTTATGTATCTATTCCTGATCCAGCACTCCCCTCATCCATCTACAATAGCTTCCTGGTGGGCATGTGAGGAAATGGCAAATGCAAAGCCCTGCCCCCTC
>NW_015326123.1:0-232 GCF_001447785.1 Gekko japonicus
GGACTTCTCGAGGGGGGAGGAAGGCAGCGCAACTCGGTAGCGCTGGATGTCCCGGGCTCCCTCCCAACGTCCCCCCACCCTGCCAATGGAGGGAGGCCTTCAGGCCGGCATGGTGGCTGGTCGAAGTGGCGCAGCTCAAGCCCCACAAAGCCAGGTACTTTCCTGGGGGGGGAGGGATGGAAGCAGCGGTGGGAACCAGTGATGGGGCTCAGCCCCTAAAGCCCCACCGCTG
>NW_015326124.1:0-232 GCF_001447785.1 Gekko japonicus
TGCGTAAATTTCGCTAGCATCCCCTTTGATCAAATGACCATCAGGAAGCTCATTAAAAGAAAAACACTTCCTGGTCACGCCTGGGATTGCAATGCCCCCTTGTGGCAGACGAGTTATTCTACACCCCAAAACAAATTCCACCCCTTCGGTGGAGGCCCTGTCAATGGAGGGGAGTCCCCAAGTTGGGTTTTCCCGGTCCACAGCGTCAGTGTGCATTATGTTTGTACCAAAT
>NW_015326125.1:0-232 GCF_001447785.1 Gekko japonicus
CTCCTCCTCCTCCTCCTTTTTCTTCTTCCCCCCACAGTAGTCCCAAATACCCCTTGTGACAGACAGGTTCAGCATCTCCCTATGAGCGACCAATGGGAGCCAATGGAATGCTGGTGAGTGGACAGTTGGAAAACAGCAGTTAAGAGGGCAGTTGGCAGTTGGAAGCTCGGGAGTTGAGAGGGGAAAGTGTGTGTCTGACTGATTGAAACTGTGGAGAAGAGCTGCTTAGAGC
>NW_015326126.1:0-232 GCF_001447785.1 Gekko japonicus
GGACGGCCATGGCCGGAGGCTGGCCCAAGGTGGCCTTGCTGGGTAAAGGAGATGCCGAGGTGGGCCATTCTCCAGGATGAAGCGAGAGAGGAGATCTCACTTGCTGTCCTGCCTGCCTCCCCTGGGACGTCTTGAGCACCGCTTAATTAAATCACCCCTAATTTGATTAGTGATACTCTAATTAAGCTCCCTGTTCCCAGTTTTAGCTCCCGTTCCCAGTTTTTGCCCCCCC
>NW_015326127.1:0-232 GCF_001447785.1 Gekko japonicus
TGGTCTAATCCAGCAGGGCTGTTCTTATGGTATCTCCCACATTTCATCTGGAGTGGTATAGCACATGCCACCACTTCCCCACTCTACCACCTCATTCTGCTGTGTGTGGAAGATTCAGCCTCTGTCACAGAGCTTCCACTGTAACTCTTCCTTCTGCCTTGCAAATGAAGGCCAGGTCTGAAAAGCTTCTGAGGTGCACTCAAGTCCTTGTGTACATCCTGGGGGGTTTCTT
>NW_015326128.1:0-232 GCF_001447785.1 Gekko japonicus
GTCGTGGCACAAAGTTGTGCTGAAGCCAAGTGTTAGCTTTCCAAATCATGAATTGTGTGTCTTTGTTTTCTAAATTCTACAGAAGCAGTAACTGGGAATGATGAGAGAAATGTAGGTATTTGCAAGCAGAGCTGGAAGGAGGAGCCCCACTCCCACCCAGATTTGTTTCTGCACCAATACTTTTTGGAATTGCTGGTCTTGTTACAAGATATAAACACAATGGTTTGATGGT
>NW_015326129.1:0-232 GCF_001447785.1 Gekko japonicus
CTATCAACCATCATAGAAAGCACATGCTTCATCAGACCCACGTGATTCCTCTCAATGCAGATTAGTGGAGAAGAACAAATTCCTGCCAAAAGGAAGAAGCAAAGTAGGTTCAAGAAAATATTAAATCATTAATTAGTTACACTTTTTATCCTACCCTCCTTCCAGGGAGCTCAGAACAGCAAACATGTTAAGAACATAAGAGGAAGCCATGCTGGATCAGACCAAAGGCCCA
>NW_015326130.1:0-232 GCF_001447785.1 Gekko japonicus
TAAACTTAAAGTTGTAAACTTTGCCATGGAACATAATAACTGCGCTGCTGCAAGACAATATGGAGTAACAGAAAAGATGGTTCGGGACTGGAAAGCAAATGAAAAAGCATTAAAGAGTATGCCAAGGGGTAAGTGTGCATTAAGAAGAGGCACCCCACACTGGCCAGAACTCGAAAAACATGTAGCAGACATGGTGAATGAGCATCGCCAAAATGGTTATGTAGTGACACGA
>NW_015326131.1:0-232 GCF_001447785.1 Gekko japonicus
TGTGTGTGTGCCATCCGGCTGAACTATGGAAATATCTCACAGGATCCTCTCCTATCTGGTAGCAGTATCCAAGTGAGTGGGATGAAAAGGAGGGCTGTCTTGCTCAAAGAGCACTCAAAGGCAAAGGGAGGCTATGTCATTCTGAGTTCGGTACTGCTGGCACACACTCTTTAATTGAAGAGGGGTAGCCCGGACCTGGATGGCCCAAACTAGCCTGGATGGCCCAAACTAG
>NW_015326132.1:0-232 GCF_001447785.1 Gekko japonicus
AAAGACATTTCTAGGGGCCATGGTGACCTAATCCCTGGGATTTGTCAAAGTATTAAAGGACAGAACTGTAGGAAGCAGATCTTTCACGACATCAGAGCCCTAGGCCAGGGTGTAAGGTCTGGTCAGAGTGGCTTCCATAGTGAAAGGCCAGCAGGTTGTGTACATGAGCTTAACATTTATTACTGCAGATAGATTCAGGGTGGTAGCTGTATTGGTTTGAAGCAATAGAACA
>NW_015326133.1:0-232 GCF_001447785.1 Gekko japonicus
CCCCCCCCATGGCAGCATAGCTGACAGTTACCATAAATGTTCTAGCAAGACGAGCATAATTGCTCAGCTACAAATGTGAAAGTAAAAGTTACCATTGTAGCTTTAATTAAAAGCATCAAGTGGCACATGGGTCATCCTCTGCCTCAAAGTTCTCTAACATCTACATGGAGCCAGCAGGACAGATCAGAGATCTGAAGTTAAGTTACTAGTAAGGTGAAGACACACAACTGTC
>NW_015326134.1:0-232 GCF_001447785.1 Gekko japonicus
TTCTGGGAGTTTCAACACCGAATGTGGCAGTGAACAACATGAGGAGGCCTCAGCTGAGATGTAGCAGGTTGTACCCTACATGGGTGCTCTCCAGGCAGGAGGTAAGGTGGAGCAAATGCACACGGGTTGGCCTACTTGGCTGTGGGGACCTGGGGGTCAGATGGCTGCTTCCATGTCTGCTACTCAGCCCATCAATAGTGATTCACATGGTATTCACCAGGTTGGCCATGGG
>NW_015326135.1:0-232 GCF_001447785.1 Gekko japonicus
TTTATTTACACCTTTGGGGGCTGCTTCATTCAACCAGCACAATCCAGCAGCAAAGGTTTTCCTGGAAGGTATCGATTTTTGGGACCAGACCTGGATGGTCTAGACTACCTTATCTCATCAGATCTCAGAATCTAAGCAGTGTTGGCTCTAGCTAGTACTTGCATGGGAGACCACCCAAGAAGACCAGGGCCTCTATGCCGTCTGTTGCCTTGAAACCCCTACAGGGTTACCG
>NW_015326136.1:0-232 GCF_001447785.1 Gekko japonicus
GCTCTGCTTAGCTTCCGAGACTGGACACCGTCAGGCAAGCCGGAGCCAGCCAGGCCGGGCCATCCAGGTCCCTGACGCCAAGTATCGAAATAAGGAGACAGCATAATAGTTTCAAACAGGAGCACAGTTTAAAGACTCGGGCTCTTGGTGTAAAACTGCCCTGACAGCAACTTCCTTTCTCCCTGCTTCTGCCAGCGCTACGTCCTGGAGTGGACTCAGGCAGTCTGAAACA
>NW_015326137.1:0-232 GCF_001447785.1 Gekko japonicus
GCAAGGATGATCCAGAACTCATCTGAATTAGGCCCTTCCCCACCCAGAGGAATATAATCAGGATCGCATGTTATTCTGTTAACAGCGCTTCACAAGGCCACAGTATTTAGCTTACCAAGACCTGTGGCTCTTTAAAAAAAAACAAGCTTCCTGTGCATATATGTGCAATGAGAGATTTTTAAATGTGTGGACAGGGCCTGGTTAAAAATCTCAGACTTTAAAGGGGGGGGGG
>NW_015326138.1:0-232 GCF_001447785.1 Gekko japonicus
CCTTAGCCTGGTCCATAACGTTGCAACGCCATCCTGTGAATTGCGTCCTGCTGGCGTTGGACAATCAATTCTTTCCTTAACACAGCCCAGATGAGCCAGTCGGTTGGTTGTTTCAATCCACAATAATCCTGAGAGCCCTTTTGCTTCCTCTCAACTGGTCCTGAACTTTGGGATGTGATTGAAAGACCGTTTGACTCCTCGACGATCTCCTCTGTGAACAGTAACAAGACAA
>NW_015326139.1:0-232 GCF_001447785.1 Gekko japonicus
GCAAACAAACCATGGGCCTAACCATGGGGGAGGGGAGGGTCAAACGTTCATACTTGAGAGCCCATCTGTACAGCAAAATATGTTGTCAGAATTACTACTGCTGTCTTGCTTGTAAAATGCCAAAGAAGACAATATATATTTTCAATTTTAAAGAATCTCTGTTTCGTTTCATTCCAATTCTTATTTCTAGGTAAATGTTTTGGTGGCAATCAGTGTCAATGTCAGCAGTGGG
>NW_015326140.1:0-232 GCF_001447785.1 Gekko japonicus
CTGTGACTCTTGTTACTGAAATTTCTGCAAATGTGATAATGACTCATCTCACTCATGTGTCCTCAAGGGTCCTGAGGAATTTTTGGCCAGAAGCAGCTGACTAAATTAATTTTACTATGAACTCTCCTGTTGGGATACAGAAATGTAATCGTTAACTTTAACATAATAGTGATCACTAGCTGGCACTTTTCAAGGTTTGTATTCCACCCTAACCTGCAAGCAGGCTCAGGGC
>NW_015326141.1:0-232 GCF_001447785.1 Gekko japonicus
GATGTTTAAATGTATCTTCAGTTAGGTACTATCAAACTTAGCATGTCCCGGCAATATTCATTGTCCTTCAGTAGTAAGGCAGGAGGACAGCTGACTAATTCACACCATAGTCTATTTTATTTTCTAGTCTTTCCTTTTTGCTAAAAATATTTACATCCTTTTCTTCAGAAACTAATAACATAAGAAGAGGCCTTCTGGATCAAACCAGTGGTTCCTTTAGTCCAGCATCCTG
>NW_015326142.1:0-232 GCF_001447785.1 Gekko japonicus
AAAAAAGTACAGAACAGTATTGCTGATCTTATTCTATGTTCATAACTCCAGTCCGAAAAATTTGTGCTGGTATAATGAAATTGGCTTTTAAAATTCTGCAACTCTGAGGGCTTGTTAGAAATCTCAGGAGGAGTGAACAGTTTGGAAATTGCATTCCACTTCCCAAATTCTCCTTTTCCATGATTCTCCAAGCTCTCAGGGACTTATGCAGGATAATTTCCTTTCCTTCTTC
>NW_015326143.1:0-232 GCF_001447785.1 Gekko japonicus
TGTCTGTGGTTGGATTAATTTATTTGTGCTTATATTACTATTTATACCCTATCGAACCAACCCTAAACACGCTCTCCTGGCAGCTAATAGTAAACAATAAAATAAAACTATACAACCTAGTAAACAGCAATGAAAGCTGTAAGGACTGCTAAGACACAAAGCATTGAAATGACAGGCATAGCCAGTATACACCCATAAAACTGTATTTATTTGTTTACGTGTTTATTTATTT
>NW_015326144.1:0-232 GCF_001447785.1 Gekko japonicus
TCATGCCTTTTTGTTTCCCTATACCAAAGTTGTTGTTGTTCCCTTGTAAAGTATTCATCTGTTTCAAAGTTGTGTGTCAGTAAATCAGCATTAGGTATTAAGGGGTGGATGTCTCATAACAAACCTGAAATCTACATAAATTCTAGATCCAAGCCATTTTTCTCATTTCATTCCATTATGCTAGTCATGACACCTTCCTGCCCTGGTTGGAGAAATAACTGGCAGGAATATG
>NW_015326145.1:0-232 GCF_001447785.1 Gekko japonicus
TTTTTTCTCCCAATGCCACTTGAAGCAGCACTGGGCAACAGAAGTTTAGGGCAGGGGATTCCCTGTCCCAACTAGGGGCTTGGCAGGCCTGCTCCAGGAAGCTTTATAGCCAAATAGAGGCAGCTTTTCTGTTTGTCTGTCTGCTTCTCAGAACAGTTTAAAAAAAGAACCATTAAAAATTTCCTCCCTTACCCAGAAGCCCACACCTTTCAAACTCAAATATTAGATGGAT
>NW_015326146.1:0-232 GCF_001447785.1 Gekko japonicus
CTGTTAGGCTGACCACATGCCTCTCAGACTCGTGTCCCTCCTGGCTGGTAAAAGCCAGCGGTGAGGGAATACAAGACCCCCTGGTGGACTTTAGCAACCAGTCCCTGGGTTCAAGGGTCTACCCAAAGGGGCTGAAGGAGGCTGTGGTTGTGCCGCTCTTGAAGAAACCAACTTTAGATCCTGTGGATCTGTCCAATTACCGACCAGTCTTGAATCTTTCATTTCTGGGTAA
>NW_015326147.1:0-232 GCF_001447785.1 Gekko japonicus
GCCGACAGTTTCCCTTTTTGTCCATTCCTATTTTGAGAGGTTCTACTTCTTTTGTCCTGTTCAGTACCACCATCTCATAAGTCTTTTCATTTTTAGCAACACGCTGAGTAAGACGCTGCTCACTCTCCAAGTTGGCTTGCTGCATCTCAGTACTTCCTTGAATCCCTTTTGGCTGGTTTGCATTGTTCTCCTCCTCAGTTACATCCCGTGAATTCCTTAACAACTTATCCCA
>NW_015326148.1:0-232 GCF_001447785.1 Gekko japonicus
GGGGTGGGGTGGGGGGTGGAGACGGTACTGCTAAAAACAGCACACACTGGCCGCCAGCCCAGGTATTCAGGAGGGCAAAAAATTTGTCAAGCAAATGTTTATGAGTTCTGGATGGGCTAAAAAAAGGGCAAGGGGAGAAAGGGAAGAAAGCGGAGCAGCATTACAGTCATTACACAGGGAGTTACAGACCAAATTTAGACTCAAGTGGCACCTTGAAGACCCACAAAGGTTT
>NW_015326149.1:0-232 GCF_001447785.1 Gekko japonicus
CTGGTGGTTAAGAGAAGAAATGAGTTCTGCTGGGAAACTGACTGTCATGTGGGTGGGAAAATCCATACTTTTCCATCCACATGGCCGTCATCCAAAGTTTACTGTAATCTTTCCCAAAACGTCTCAGTAAAGCAGATCTGAGAAAGATTGTGGAAAAGCTGCAGAAACCCCAGGAAGTGCATTAATGCACCTTGTTTCTTAACAGCATTGAACCCAGGGCAGATAACCCATG
>NW_015326150.1:0-232 GCF_001447785.1 Gekko japonicus
GCAGGGGGTCGGACTAGATGATCTCTATGCACACTCCCATCTCTCTGATTCTATGATTCCGTAACCTTCAGGTTCTGACTACTGTAACACACTTTATGTGGGATTGTCCTCGAAGATAACCCTGGCTGCCGGGGTCTGAATAAGTGGAAGGCTCTGTTTCTTTACTGGGTATCGGACACCTTACACACAATTTTATGACTTGCACAGGTTGCCTGTCCCCGGGGGGCAGTTC
>NW_015326151.1:0-232 GCF_001447785.1 Gekko japonicus
CAGATTAGAGTCCGCCCTTCTAACCACTATACCAAATTGCGTTTGCGCTCAGCAAAGAATGGTGTGCTCACTACAATGCACACTTGGTCAGAGCAAGATGCATCCTGCTCGTGGAAGTGTCTGTTGTGCTGAATGTGCCTTACATCAATGGAATAAGGATGGGCAGAGTGGTAGGATACAGACCAGTGCTTGGGCTATGAACACTAAGTCCACTGAAGTCAATGAACTTAGA
>NW_015326152.1:0-231 GCF_001447785.1 Gekko japonicus
GCTATATTTCTGATGTTATATGTACTTGTATTAAATAAAGATTAAAAGTTAATATTAATTAAACATATTAATAAAAAGCAATGTATTAATTAAAAATCATTTTAATATTAATTAATATTAAATATTATTTAAATTAATATTGACTATTAACGTGTGTGTGTGTGTATATATCTGTACTCTCCCTTTGGGAGGAAAATGGTATACCGCCTCTCCCCATAGGAGCCCCGTAGA
>NW_015326153.1:0-232 GCF_001447785.1 Gekko japonicus
ACGCCGCGTCTCCACGCCACCGCGCACCATAACTCTGCCTCCATCCAGCCTCTGCTGCGCACACACACTGGGTTGCCAGGATCATTCCGCCATCACCAGGGTCATGTCGCAGCAGCCACCGTTGCCGCTTCTGCTGCACGTCCTCATAAGGAGGAGGGGTGCCCCCTGCCACCTAAGGGCAGGTACCCATTTAGCTACTTGCATTTTTACATGCTTTCGAACCGCTGGGTGG
>NW_015326154.1:0-231 GCF_001447785.1 Gekko japonicus
TACCACCCTAGTGGTACACAAAGAGGGTCACGATCTATCAGTTTTTGGGGTGTGGCTCTTCTTTCTGAGATATATAAAATGTGTAATTTCATTTTGTGCCTAGGGAACTACAGTGAATTCAGATAATCAGGAAGTCTTGGCAGCCAGGATTCCAATGATTAGGATTCTATTGGATTTTTCAGGAAATTCTCTCTTTCAGTTCAAAGGCATTTCCACAGTTTTGAGCACCTA
>NW_015326155.1:0-232 GCF_001447785.1 Gekko japonicus
CCACCAGGTGTCTGAGGTGCAGCAAAGGGAAAATCCCTCAACCTCCCATGCCCTGGAGCCCTCCCATCCTCCCCATGTCTCACTGACCCCAGGCGACCCTCACAGGGGTGTATAGATGGCATAAAAGAAACAAATAAAATGGGAACACCAGCAATGACAATGAGCAGCAACAAAAGGCTCACATTGGCTGTGGTCAGGCATGCTTTTAAATCTGACTCAGCTGTGAATGCCT
>NW_015326156.1:0-231 GCF_001447785.1 Gekko japonicus
AAGTGGACCGAAAGTGGATTGAAAGTGCATAAAGAGAACAGCCCCAAATGGTGCTTGGGTGCTGCATTTAGACCCCACGTTGCAGCGAGATTGGCTCCTAAAGCAGTTTACAGCTCTAATCTGCAATAACACCACAAGGCAAATAATCTCTCCTGTTGACTGGCTCCCTCCTCTTGGGTCCTCTTCCTTCTTGGCAGCAGCAAGGAGGCTTGACGTGGGAATGAGGATGAC
>NW_015326157.1:0-231 GCF_001447785.1 Gekko japonicus
ATTTGTGTAATGAAATATTGCACTGACAAATAACATAGAAATGTTAACCATTAAATAATAAAACACAGAATTTTCAAAAATCACAAGACTCATTGACAAAATTCACTACAATCTATTGCATAAACAGATTGCATACGTGTATGTAAGAGCTCCTCTTGGATAAATCATGGTCTTTTCTGCATCATCAGTATTCATAAAAACCTGTCAGAGGCCCATGCCTGGGTCCCTCTG
>NW_015326158.1:0-231 GCF_001447785.1 Gekko japonicus
TTGTTGCCAGAATTATTCATATTTAAACAAGAGCAAGCATATTCTAGAAAATATGTTGCGTGTTACAGTGTACATTGTCATTTTCATTATCTAATGCTGTGGATGGTTTTATATTTTAAAAAACCCTCCTAACTTCAGGCTGCAGACGTTGACTGGTCTTTAAGAAGCCATTCTCTTGTTTGAAAAGAGAGAGTATTTCATATGAGTGTTTCTTCAGTGCTCTCCTGAATT
>NW_015326159.1:0-231 GCF_001447785.1 Gekko japonicus
GAGAGAGGAGCTCACCAGCTGCCGTGTAATAGTAGCATTCGGCGGAGGAGACGGCGTCCAGGCAGTAGATGTGGCCCTTGAGGAAGACCAGAACCCGGAGCACGAAGGAGGCCAGGTACATGCTGAGGATGACGACGTCCAGGAAGTTCCACCAGTCCAGGAGGTAGCTGCGCAGCCCCTCGATCCAGACCTCCTTGCACTCAAACCAGAAGAACCCTGAGAGAAGAAGAG
>NW_015326160.1:0-231 GCF_001447785.1 Gekko japonicus
ACAGCTTAGAGGGAACATTGCTGCTGACATGGCTGATTCCTGTAGTCATAAATGAACCTTCTGTTCCAACTATGGAGGAAGGATAAATGTAGCTTCTCCCAACAACAACAAAAATGGGGGGGGGCTCAGCAAATGAATAGCCCATTCATCTTCCGGCAACCCCCTGCAACTAAGCCAGGAACCAATACCTAAGTATGCCATTGGGCTCAGCCACTGAGGACAACTGGGGGG
>NW_015326161.1:0-231 GCF_001447785.1 Gekko japonicus
GGGTCTGCCTCTATTCATTCCATTAAAGGGGGAAACCTCTTAACAGTGTCATGGTGAATAATGACACAGATCAAACTCTTTCTTTAGGCCCTCTTTTGTTCACTGCCTTCGTTATTCCCTGGCTTAAATTCATTTTATTACTTAACTGCCTTGTAAATCGTAAGAGATCGGACATGTATCCTCTTTGCTTAAATGCTATTATCAACCAAAGTAGCATCCCCATTCCCCCCC
>NW_015326162.1:0-231 GCF_001447785.1 Gekko japonicus
GCGAAATGTAAACTGAGCCATGACTCTCAGATCATTTTCTCTTTCTTCACACGGAATCTTTCCTGGTAAATGTACACATTCTCTGCCATCAGCTGTGCATAAGTAAATCGGCATGATGCATTGTAAAGACGCGTGAGGTCCATCAAACAGATTCATACTAAAGAAACAGCTTCTGAAATCTGAATGCAAACATACCGTGCCAAAATCTTATCTACAAAAATCAACAGTGAA
>NW_015326163.1:0-231 GCF_001447785.1 Gekko japonicus
CCCCAAAAAAAATCTCCAAGTATTTCCCAGCCGAGAGCCGGCAGGCCTTCTCTCAGGTCTCCACAACATTTCACATACATTCTCCGATCGTAAGCCTATCAACAGCCACGTGAAACAGGCCAGCCTTATTGTGCTGTATTGCTGATATGATGTAAGAGAATGGCCATCGGGTCAGTTCACAGCAGAAATGCAATCTGAACTCAGGGTTTTCAACTCTGGGTTGGGAAATTC
>NW_015326164.1:0-231 GCF_001447785.1 Gekko japonicus
TACTTCTGATGCTGTGGAAGCATTTTTAACCTTGTAGATTCCTGTTTGTGTACAAAACCATGCAGTTAAATTTGTGATACAGCAGCAGATACTGATTGTTTGTAATTGCATACTATTTAAATCCTGTCTGCTGTCACTATGGCAGAGTCTTGTTGTTAGCGGGATACATTTGGCCCCTGCTTCTCTGCCCTAGCCAGGAAGATGTCTGAGTGTGTGTGTATAAAAATGCAA
>NW_015326165.1:0-231 GCF_001447785.1 Gekko japonicus
GTTAGACTTGGTGACATCAAAATCTCCGTCCACTGTTCTTGTTGGAGTCTATTCTGGCAGTCGTTCTGCCATTGATGATGAGATTTCAAATTTGTTTGTTTTACGTTTGTGTTAAGGATTCTGTAGATTTTGGATATCAAGCCTTTAATATCATCAGATTTATGTGCAATTAGCCGTTCAAATTCAGTAGGTTTCTCGGTATAGTTTCTGTTCAGAACTTTTTCTCTCAAT
>NW_015326166.1:0-231 GCF_001447785.1 Gekko japonicus
CCAAGGGTGAGACCCATTTTGGTGTTTTTGTATAAAATTTTTGCTTTATTGATTTTCATATACTAAGTAAAGCTGACCTTGTAATATGATTTTTAAAAAGTTGGTGTGATATATCTTTTTCATACCAAATGTAGGCATGCCAACCCATAAGTAAATCATGTCCTTCTAATTTCAAACACCTTTCGTCTTGTAAGTTGATCCAGTCCTTAATCCATCCTAAACAAGCTGCTT
>NW_015326167.1:0-231 GCF_001447785.1 Gekko japonicus
GAGGAGGCTGTTGTACAGACACAGGGCAGCTACTGAAAAATCTCTAGCCTGGGCTGTTAGAGAGTATGCCAAGGAGATACAACCAGTAGACCCCGCTGAGAACTGCAAAGCTGTTATATGGGAACATGCAGGACGAAGTTGTCCTTCAGGTATGTGGGCCCATATTTTAATTATTATTCTAACAACAACATAAAATAGAAATGTTTCTGGGATGTACCATTTTAGACTGCA
>NW_015326168.1:0-231 GCF_001447785.1 Gekko japonicus
GTGGCGAGAGGGGTGACGCCCCCACCCTGGCCCCCAAGAGAAGGCAATGGCCTGAGTGGTGGTGGCTGGACAGGAGGTGACCCAGGGCAGCTTGCCTGACCCCGGCATCCACTGACGTTATCTGGCCTGGGCTTCCCAGCTGGTGTGTGGAGTCCAGCCTGCAAAACTTGAGGATGTTTTTCATTGGCAGCCGAGCTACTCTGCAGCTTCTGTGGGGAGGAGGCGATGTCG
>NW_015326169.1:0-231 GCF_001447785.1 Gekko japonicus
CCCCATTATAGTATCATAATTGGCTATTCTAAAGTTAAGGGCAGCCGAAGCATATATCTTCCTGCCCACTCCATCTAGGTGATGACCTTCATAACCAGCAGGAAAGGAATGCTGCCTTGACACCTCTGTCAGCTTGCATGCCCTCTTTGATAATAGAGGAGGGGGGAGGATGTGTCATCAGGAAGTCAACACTCTCAGGCTTGATCTTGTAAAGATGCTCCAGTTTTCAAG
>NW_015326170.1:0-231 GCF_001447785.1 Gekko japonicus
ATGCTACAATAATTTAGTTGTTAAACCCATTTGAAATGTACAATACTTAATATACACAATACTTGCCCTAACATGGAACTACACAGATGTAAATCTAGCACATATTAATTACCACTAAAGAAAATGGGTATTATTGGATTGCCAACAGTCTTGGAGAAATATATCCTGTCCCCTTAACAGAATCTTGATGGGATGTTATTTTCCAGATGATGTTATTTACCTCCATGGCAT
>NW_015326171.1:0-231 GCF_001447785.1 Gekko japonicus
GTATGTTGTCATCCCAAGCAAGGTACACCCAGCCCCTCCTGAGCCACCAAGCTGCCTCTGCAAAGCTGAGAACCAGGGCAGGAATGTACAGGGACAGTCCACTGTCGCTTGTTGCCAGTGGCCAGCATTCACACGCATACTGCTCCTGGACATGGAGGTTCCATTTTGCAATCATGGCTGATAGACGTGTCAAGAGTAATTTGCCTGGAAGCCTGCAGCAAGTAAGAATTG
>NW_015326172.1:0-231 GCF_001447785.1 Gekko japonicus
AGGCTGTGCTGTAGTGGATACATTTGCAAGAAGCTTGGGCTTTGAAAAGCACTAGGCTTGCACAAATGTGTGCATTAGAACTGAAAACTGCAGAGCAGAACACCACCATAATCAGAACAGAATTCCTCTTCATATGCAAGCATTACTTCAGTGAGAACCACATGCTTCCTTTAGCTGTGCATTGCTGCCATGGTGCAAACAGAGCTGCAAGGCTGGAGCAGACCTCCATTT
>NW_015326173.1:0-231 GCF_001447785.1 Gekko japonicus
ACTATAGACCTTGTATATTCCAACACATCTACCATTTGGATGTAGACATAATATGTCCTTGGCCAGTTCTTTGTATGTGTGTCTTCTTCAATTGCTCCTTTAATCCTGTATATGAAAATGATATGTACAGAATAGAAAATGATGCCTTTGAGGGGATTGAATTTTGCTTCAAAGAGGTCTTTTCCAGATAGAGTTTTCCGGAGTGTCCTAGCAGAAAACCCATTGCTTCCT
>NW_015326174.1:0-231 GCF_001447785.1 Gekko japonicus
CAGCCAGCTTTGGAGCTCCTCTCCCTGGGACTTGTGCATTTCCCAGCAGCATCCCCCAACAGATTCCTCATCGGGGTGCCAGTGCTGAGCAACTGCTGAGAGCCGTTTCCGTTTGCTCGTCCATGCTTTAGTCAATGCTTTCGGGAGCGACAACCACCCTCAAACGGGGAGGCATGCGCCACTCCTCTGCGTGGCTCGGCGCCAGCGTGCTTTGCTCTGCAGCCGAGAGTG
>NW_015326175.1:0-231 GCF_001447785.1 Gekko japonicus
GTGGGAAATCCCTATATTGATCAGGTGGTAGTAGCGACTACTGGAGAGTAAAAGGAAAAGCTCCTCCAGGTAGCTGGGAATCCCCTAGGAGGGCAGGGTGGAAACAGGGCCTGCATGCCAGAGCAGATATGTTCTGCCATGCCCATCTTTTTTTCTTTAAATGGCTACAACAATGGAGGGGTGTGTGGTTTTGATTTGCTAAACTCTGTTGGAGGGAAAGGGTTAAAACTT
>NW_015326176.1:0-231 GCF_001447785.1 Gekko japonicus
AAAAAACCTTTTTGAATCAAACTAGGGCTGTCACAAAGTTCTGTAATTTCCCTTTAAAAAGTGTGACTCCTGTTCACAGATCTCCCAAAGCCACAGTTACTTGCCCTTATTGCAATGGAAGGCACAAAGCTAACTTTTCAAATTTTACTATAATGTTCACAGAACACGAAGCATATATTCCTTTCCATATATCACATACCATCCAAAGCTACTTTGTCTTACTTTCATTCT
>NW_015326177.1:0-231 GCF_001447785.1 Gekko japonicus
ATTGCTTCCTATACAGAAATGAGAGAGATCTATCATATTTCCGTCCTCCAAGGAGTTCAGGTTCCATTTCAACCTCCCAAAAATCCTGTGAAGTTGGTTAGGCTGAGAGAAAGAGAGACTGGCCAAAGGTCACTCATGGCTGAGTGGAATTCAAACTGTTCTCCCCACTGCTCGTCTAACACCCCCCCCTGTCCTAGTCTCGACTCTACTATCTCTACGCCAGATCTCCTA
>NW_015326178.1:0-231 GCF_001447785.1 Gekko japonicus
ATAATAAATATAGCCACTAGTTGGCACTGCAGGACAGCCATAATTAGTTTGCCAATCAGAGAATATAAGTCGATTTGCTAAAGGCTGGAGACAGCAGCAAAGAGAGAATGAACCAAAGATGGACCAACGATGCTAGAAACCCATGAGGGATTTTCTGGCATTGTCTGGAGGGTCCCCGTTTGGATCAGAGCAACTGTGAACAGAAGAACAGAAGACCATAAGAGAAGCCAA
>NW_015326179.1:0-231 GCF_001447785.1 Gekko japonicus
CTTGATGGCAAAAAGGGGGATGCTGTTGACCTCAGGATGTTATTCACCTCTGCTGTGAAAATTTTTTAGCTCTCCATTTCCACATGTTAAGTCTTTATTAAAGGGACAGGGAATTTTCTCCAGGCCTGTTGGCAACCTACAGCCGGAACCCACTTCATGCATCTGATGAAGTGGGTTCCGGCTGTAGGTTCATTCAATGGGCAGATATACGCACCCACAGAAAGAGCAAGA
>NW_015326180.1:0-231 GCF_001447785.1 Gekko japonicus
GGATCACAAAACAGGCAATTTCGTCACAAAATTAGGTTCGTGAGCCCGTTCGTGCCCATCCCTGCTCCTCACCAGTGAATGCTACTCTGCACATTCAGAAGAACAACCTTCCTAGAATTGTACCAATTCATAATGCAGCTAGGGGATCCCATTGATTAAACACTGCCTGTTGAAAATTAGTGTTTCAGGGAGAGCTTGCTGAATTTAACTTTTTTCCAAATGGATTGTTGT
>NW_015326181.1:0-231 GCF_001447785.1 Gekko japonicus
CCCATCACAATCTCTCAGCCTAGCCTACTTAACAAGGTTGCAATTATGAGGCTAGAGGAGGGGAGGGGAGAAAGATGTTATAAGCCTATTTGAGTCCGCAGAAGGGGGAATGGGAAATAAAATAAGTAAATCAAATATAAAATAAGCATAAGAAATACATAGCTGGAACATCACAGACAGTTTGCTCATCAAAAGAGCATTTGGCCAGTTTAGTGCAGTGGTTAAGAGCAG
>NW_015326182.1:0-231 GCF_001447785.1 Gekko japonicus
GAGAACATGTTGTTCTAGTGAAACTTCAGAGTATTATTCTTGCTTTTGATCATTTTCTCCCCAGTCTTGATCCTCTGTATTGTGAAACTTTACCTGCAGCTAGTGATCCTTGTACCAAAAACAAGACACAGCAATGGAGATGGGGAGGGGAATAAATAAATATGGAGTTAGGGGAAAGTGTACAGTGCTCAGTGGGGTTCCCTGGACAAACTATTTTTGATGTAATAATTG
>NW_015326183.1:0-231 GCF_001447785.1 Gekko japonicus
CCACTGATGGAAGATTTAGTCTGGATCCAGCTTTATGCTGGGTAGCTTCATATACCCCCAGAGGACTGGGCCCTTGAGCATTTATTCTCCAACAAGTTGTCAGTCACATGGTGGTGGTACCTGGGTTCTCTTGTGCATTAACTAGTCTAACCTAACAAATGGGTCTCTTTACCAGCACTTGCAGGGTTGCCAGGGGGCTCAAGTAAGGTTGCCAGATCCAGTTTGGGAAAC
>NW_015326184.1:0-231 GCF_001447785.1 Gekko japonicus
CACCCCAAAATCTCCAGGCATTTCCCAACGTGGAGCTGGCAACCCTTGGGAGAGGCAGTCTTTAACTGTTGCCTCATGTTGGCTCTCAGCAGCCTTGAGGAAAAACATTTCACCTGGCCTTACTTAACTGCCTCTCCAAGCATTCTGCAATGGGGAAGTGAGCCCCTGGCCGCTTAGAATGTTGTAGAATGGAAGTTAAAATTGGAGTTGGGGGATACTTGCCATTGCCAT
>NW_015326185.1:0-232 GCF_001447785.1 Gekko japonicus
TTGAGTCCACGCACTTAGCCACTACACCATGGCCAGAAGGAATGTGTAACGATGGGCCATATCCTTCTGTATTCAGGTCAGAATTCACCCATCTCCTTGAGCATATCTTAGAAGAACCTCTTATGTCTTTGAGATCAAATACTATACCTCTGCTGGTGAAAATTCTCCCATGAGCCCAAAGAGGCATTCAGAGTGATGGGTAGATTAGGTTGCCAACCTCCAGGTGGGGCCT
>NW_015326186.1:0-231 GCF_001447785.1 Gekko japonicus
GGTGAGTTACTGTGGTATACAAAGTACTGGACTAGAATATTAAGTTCTTACACTTTACACTGCTATAGAATAGCACTAGGGCCTCCAGTGCTGTGCATGCATCCAGTTTCCATAATAACTCTCTACTGGAAACTCCTAGGGTTGCCAACAACGGGGAGGAAAATATCCTTTATCTTTAATAGAAGCTTAATGTGTGGAATTAGGCAGTTGAAGCTTTTTATGGCATGGAGG
>NW_015326187.1:0-231 GCF_001447785.1 Gekko japonicus
CTCGTGGCGGCCTGCATACATAACACCCCACCCCCCATAGTTCAAACTCTACCTGGGTGACATAGTCCTTCAAGTAGGCCGGGGGGGTTGCATTCCCTGGTAGAACGCGCGGGGGCCGGTGTGGGGACGCTTTCCCCTGGGCCCGGTTGTCCTGTGGGGCCCTTCTGCTGCGGTACTAGCAGCTGCGTTGGTGGCTCGGCTGCCACTGGAATCGTTCTTCCCTCGTCACCC
>NW_015326188.1:0-231 GCF_001447785.1 Gekko japonicus
TTCATTAATATTAAAGGGAAATGGTCAGGATTGTTAAAGAACAGATTTTACTTTCCTTTTTTTCACAGTGCACATTGCAATGAGGTATGGTGCAAAAAACCTCCAACACTTTCAAGTAACAACCACCTAGGACATGTCAACATTAAAGAGAAGAGATGAAGTCTAGCTCATACTACTCTGTGAGCTCCCACTCTCTCTGTCTCACTGACTTGGTTTGGAAAAGAAGGGAGA
>NW_015326189.1:0-231 GCF_001447785.1 Gekko japonicus
CTGCTGGGCAGCCTCCTGGCCGGCAGCTGTAGCCTCGGCCGGTGAGTCACGCACCCAAGCAGGTGCTGCCTCCCCTCCGGAAGCTGGCCGCCCGGCGGGCTCTCGTGGGCTGGGACAGGGGCTCCTGAGCACGTGCAGAGTGCCCCCGCCTCACCCCCTTGGGGGGAAGGGCTGGGGGGACGCAGGCGGCCGGAGGCTTCTTTCTTGCGGCAAACAGCTCGCGGGCACCGG
>NW_015326190.1:0-231 GCF_001447785.1 Gekko japonicus
CCTGAAAGGACTCCTGGTGCCAAGGCGCACCCCCCACGTGCCTGGAATATACGGATCGGACCCCCTGGGCCTCCAGCCAGGGACCGGCCATCTGCACCCCCACGGGGGGCGGGCGGGGGGTCCAGGCCCTCTCCCTCGGTTCAGCGCGCCCCGCCCTCAGTCCCCCACGTCGATCTCTTCGTCGTCGTCGTCGTCCTCCCCGTCGGAGAAGCCGTCCCTGGCGCGGAGGGA
>NW_015326191.1:0-231 GCF_001447785.1 Gekko japonicus
TGGAGGTGCCTTCCAACTCTATGACTCTACTGTTTTGTCATTCATTCTAAGGCCTATCCTGGGTTCTAGGCTGCTCACCCCTCTTGAGGAACCAGTCCCCCAGGGTTCCTAGCTCCTTCGGGTATTATTGTTCAGATTTCCCGTTTCCTTTGCACTTTGTCCTAACTGGCGATATGTGACCGTGTAGGACAGATAACGTCCCCCAGATGAAGAACCAGGTCTCTTAGTAGG
>NW_015326192.1:0-231 GCF_001447785.1 Gekko japonicus
GTTGAGCCAGGGGTGGTTCGCCGAAAGCCACTTGGGCTTTGACTTCCGTCTTCCCTGCCCCAGGCCCCGCAGTCTTTCTCCCTGTGGCATCAGAACCCTGATGCTCCTGGCCTTTTGGGGCCGAGGACGCCGCTTCCCCGCTTCCACCCCTACAGTGCAGGTTCACTTAGCGCATCACCCCAGTACTTATTTCCTATTGTGCGCACGTGCAGAGGTGCTCGGTGGGTGTTC
>NW_015326193.1:0-231 GCF_001447785.1 Gekko japonicus
GAGATTATGGAGAAGAAACATCCCTGTTGTCCTGAAATAGGCATTGGTTCCTTGAGACTGAGCAAAGAAGCTGAAGGCTCCAATGAGAAGAAGGTTAATGTTCTGGAAGCACCCTAGAAGCAAACATTCAAGACACCTCCACACCTGTCACCAACTCCTTCCAGGTTCATTCCCTGAGGAGCAACCTGTAGGACCCTGAACAAACTGGATGCTATTGGAGGAAGTGGGATG
>NW_015326194.1:0-231 GCF_001447785.1 Gekko japonicus
TCTCTGCTGCCCACCAACTTTAAATAATCATGTTTCATTCCACTCAGCACTATCTCCAAAAGATATATTAATTAAGAAAAAATGCATTTTCCCTAGATGTATTGTTTTGCATTCAAAGGAGTAAAGACATGTACAACTTGTGATGATCCCACCAACAGACAAGTCCCATCTGAAAATTCAAACAAACCCAAACCCTCGTGATCTCCTGATCAGATATAGTTCACTGGCAGT
>NW_015326195.1:0-231 GCF_001447785.1 Gekko japonicus
AACCGCTGCACGCGTTACTACACAAGGGGGCGAAGTGGGTGTGGGGCGAAAAACAAGAACGGGCATTCCGTTCGGTTAAGAGTTTGCTCACTTCTAAAGCTGTACTTACCCACTATGATGAAAATAAAATGTTGGTTCTAGCGGCTGATGCATCCCCATTTGGAGTTGGGGCTGTACTGAGCCATGTGTTGAATGATGGCCGCGAGGCACCCATCGCGTACTATTCATGGT
>NW_015326196.1:0-231 GCF_001447785.1 Gekko japonicus
TCTAGTCCAGCCCCCTGCTCAGGGCAGGAAAACCCAAAACTGGTGGTTTCCACACGGATACAGGCTTGCGTGACTTTCCTGTTGCTGGTGGCACTGGTGATAGAGTGCAGTACTACACATCTTCCACGTGGCAGGTTTCCCTGCTGTTTCTCTGCCCCAGTCCCCAATGCTGGCAGCGTTTAAGTATGCAAGAAAGTGGAGTACTGACTGCTTAGAGAAAAACAAGTAGGT
>NW_015326197.1:0-231 GCF_001447785.1 Gekko japonicus
ACAGGGTGGGGACCCCAGACTGAACCTGTGGTGCTTCATGATGTGTGAATTGGGCTCAGAAAGGTCGAAAGCAATGCAAGTCACAGCTTGCAGAGCTGAACCTGGTAGCAAAGGAATTAAAGCTCTGCATTGGCTCCTTTCCTCTTCTGTTCCTCACACATCAAGAGGTCCCAACAATGGCTTTTTGCTTCAGAGCCCCTAGAATCCTCAAGGTGGTGGTCTGCCATTGCC
>NW_015326198.1:0-231 GCF_001447785.1 Gekko japonicus
TCTGCCTTCCCTGTGCATTTTCACAGTTTTGGAAATACTTTACTGTTTTCTGAAAATAACTTCAATAATGAGGGCTTTCAAGGGAGAGTGCTGTCGTCATTATAGTCATTGTCAGTGGCATCAGAACACCCTCCATTTTAAAGAAAACCTGTTCTGAGATATCAATATACTGATGTAGCATTGCAATTATATTTTAAGCAGATTCTCTGAATTCCCAGATTTCTTTTTTTT
>NW_015326199.1:0-231 GCF_001447785.1 Gekko japonicus
AGAAAGCATGTACATCACATACACCCATTCTCCATCTTATTAATTTTTTAATGTAATCATTTATGTTTATGTCTGTACAAGACAGCTTGGGGGAGTGGGACTGTGGTGAGAAGATGAGCTCCAGCCAATTGGTTCCGTCTACAGCCACCCTTTGTGGTGAATCTGCGGAACCATTTCCTCCTTGGAAGGAGGAGGTATGGGTATGTCTGCTCAGAAACAACTCCTAAACTG
>NW_015326200.1:0-231 GCF_001447785.1 Gekko japonicus
TTGATGGAGTAGGCCCGGCGGAAAGCCATCTTTGACGCAGATGGCGGGGAGGGAGCAGAGATCCCACTGCTGCCACCATCCCGAGTAGAATCACTGCGCCAGTGCAGATGTTGCGGAGCCGGTGACTCCTCGAGGGACTCATCCGGTGCTGCCGGGGCCACCAGTTCTCCAAGCAGAGCTGGTTCCTCCTCCAAACTCTTTTTCTCTGGGGGGAGCAGAGCATCTTGCCCC
>NW_015326201.1:0-231 GCF_001447785.1 Gekko japonicus
TCCCAACCACTGACATAGAGTGACATCACATCCGCTCCATGCTCTGCTCCCAAAGGTCATGGGAGTTCCAGGTGGCAGCCAAAACCCGCTGCTGGGTCAGAACTGTGACCCTGCAATGCTAGCTCACTGAGCCATGGCGGGTCACTCACCTGAGCTAAATCTGACACAGTATGGTATAGTGGCACTGGACTAGAACCAGGGATGGAAACTCAGGTTCAAATCCCCACTCTG
>NW_015326202.1:0-231 GCF_001447785.1 Gekko japonicus
AGCTTCAGCTGCCTGTTCCCATATCTTAAGCCCAGAGGGACAAGACTTTTTCCTCTTGGCCTGTTGGCAACTCTAGCACCACTGCACTTCCGGGATTTGTTTCTGTGGATGATTTTCTCGATGTTTTCCAGAAAATTGAATATTCAAGAGGAGAAGACCTGTTCCTCTCTACTGCTTAGGGTTGAAGCTTTCTTATACGGAATCGGGCCATTTGTCCATCGAGGTTAGTAC
>NW_015326203.1:0-231 GCF_001447785.1 Gekko japonicus
TTCTTGCTGTCTGTAACATAACTTTAGATCACTATAAGTTCCTACTTGATACTATTTAAAACTGATCAGGCTACAAGTGAAAACTGAGTATGTAAGAACACAAGACTTGTACTCCTGCTGTATCAATCTTGTTGGATCTGGTTTCCAACAATGGCCAGCCATATGCCTTCTGAAGTTCACCAGCTGGGCATGATAATGGTGGCCATTGTCTCTTGTTTGCCACTAGATTGC
>NW_015326204.1:0-231 GCF_001447785.1 Gekko japonicus
TTTGCACATTGGCAAGAAGATTTCATCTCCGTGAAAGAGAAGCCACTCGAGCCTTAAGAGAACACCTAACGTTCAGAGAAGAAATGCTCAAGGGACTGTCTCGGGTTTGGCACACTCTTGATACAATAGCTATTTCCTCCTGTGAGTGTGAAAGGGGATTTTCCCAGATGAACCTGATTCTCACTCCAGAAAGATCCTCGTCAGTCAAAACCATATTTATTGTTTATAAAA
>NW_015326205.1:0-231 GCF_001447785.1 Gekko japonicus
TCTACTGGGACATCTGATCGGTTCAGGATCTTTAGCTGAAAGGGACGAAGCATGTGCTGAAGAGGTCTTGAGTGGAGACGGGCCCATGGGACAGTGTCCATACAGGAGATGAAAAGCCCCATCAATCTCGCCAGAGTCATCAGGGAGACACGTCGGCTCTTGATCGTCTGTCTCGACAGGTTGCATATCAATTCTGCTTTGGCCTTGGGAAGGAACATCTTGTTTTGAGAT
>NW_015326206.1:0-231 GCF_001447785.1 Gekko japonicus
CCACCCCCACTGGGGGCTTGGCAGCCCTAGTTTTGACTAGTGAAAACAAGCACAGATTCCCTTTCCACACAGCCCTAACTTGTGGCTTCATGCCTGATTTTCTTTCTAGAGATAGATGAGGTCTGTGATCTCAGTCATGTTTGTTTTTCCCCTTAGTTCAAGGGATTTCCTAGTAACTATGCTTAGAATGGCAGCATACATTTGCAGAAGTGTGCATGCACATGAAAACTT
>NW_015326207.1:0-231 GCF_001447785.1 Gekko japonicus
CAGCTTAGAGGGAACACTGACTGGCATCCTTCCAAGCATACAGGGCAGAACCACTTGCCAGTTCCAAGCTTGTTACAATATTGGCACAGGTCTGAGCTGTCTTGATTTATGTGAATGTTGGAAGGGTAACATTTTGTCCCTAAAATATTACCTGATGAAGCTTGATACCAGCGTGTGGCTGCTCTGAATGTTCCTGAAAGAGAGATGACCCTAAGAAGCATGGGAGGTGAG
>NW_015326208.1:0-231 GCF_001447785.1 Gekko japonicus
AATATTTTCTGAACGGTACTACGTATGTTCAAGCTTGTCGAGATACCTGAGAGCATCAGCGCCTCTGCAAGAACCAATGGATAGCACTTTTTGTAGTGGAGTCCTAATTTTAAAAGTGGGGCAGAGGCTGACCTACTTTGCAGTAAGATTCATGGGGTAGCATGGAAACAGATGGATAAAGCCCGCAATCCTTAAGGATCCATATTAGGGAGCAAGTCCCACTGAACTCAG
>NW_015326209.1:0-231 GCF_001447785.1 Gekko japonicus
GCTATGGGAGAAAGAGCTAAAAGTCTCTCTATCCAATTTTTCCACCCTATACTGAAAAAATCAGCAGTACAGTCACCTGAAGGTGAACATACATGTCCGGAAAATTAGGGCAGAAATCAATCTCTCCGTGAGATCCATGGAAGTCACAAAGAATCACCAGCATTCCTATCTGAAAGTCAATGCTTACTATATTGGGGGTGATATTATTTATTTATTTATTTTTCCAATTTA
>NW_015326210.1:0-231 GCF_001447785.1 Gekko japonicus
GTTTTTATTTTGATGGGTAGCTGCTGGGGAGGTGGTCTTTGGCTTTTGTCTGGCCTGAGCTGCTTTGCCTAGGAGCCTATGCCTGATGATGTCAGCCCTAGTAAAGGTGTGACTTGGTGGGGACGCCATCAAAACGGCACAGCACTTTCCTACTGAATGGGTAACCTTGTGACACAAAGGAGCCTTAGACCGTGCTCTGTCTTTGCACCTCTGGTGATCCAGAAAGTGACA
>NW_015326211.1:0-231 GCF_001447785.1 Gekko japonicus
ATTATGCTTCCCACCCGTCTTTTCCCTCTCGTTCTGTTTCTGCAATGTCATCACAGGTATTTGCAACCTGGCTGCTGTTACACCGGCTTTCTGTTATCTGTATTGTATCTGGTCTCTTTCTGTACTGTGCCTGCAAGGCTTCCTCTGGCATTTCCTCGTGGCTGAATCCTCCTCCAGTCTGGGCCAGAATAGGCTGAGTTTTATTCTGAGTTGAGAGCCAGTTTGGTGTAG
>NW_015326212.1:0-231 GCF_001447785.1 Gekko japonicus
CCCCCCCCCGAGCGAACGGGTCACCTGCTGAGCCGGGGCAGAGGCGCTTCCCCTACCGCCCCGCCGGCCAGCAGCAGGAGGAAGCGGGGACACGGTGTCCGGGCTTGAGTGAGGGGTGGGTGGGGAGGACCCTCTGCGGCTCGCCTTCCCTGCCGCCCGGCGACTTGGCCCGGCGCAGCCCCCGCGACGGGGAGGGGCTTCCTCCCTGGGGCTGTGCCGTCGTGCACGTGG
>NW_015326213.1:0-231 GCF_001447785.1 Gekko japonicus
CAGAGTAAGGCAGCTTCATGTGTTCATGCAACTATTTAGCAAAAATAAAGTATCATTAAAATAATGGCCTTGTTCTGTAAAAAGTGCACTGCAGGCTGCAGCCTACCATATTTTAGAAGTCCATAACTGTCAATGTTGTCTTTCTGTCTGACCCCTTGAGTAGAATCAGTGTTCGTTTTCATAATCAAAATTGTCTGTCCTCAGCTGAGTATCAGTGAAAACATTACAAGG
>NW_015326214.1:0-231 GCF_001447785.1 Gekko japonicus
GAATCTTGATGAGGACCCGGTGAATGAGCAGGAGAGGAGGGAACAGAAGAACGAAATGGGGCATCCAAGACATCAGAAGTCCGTCTCCCAGGGACAGAGGGTCGATCCCTGCCCTTGAACAAAACAGGGCACTTCGCATTGTCGCGAATCACAAAGACATCTATGTCTGGATGACCCCAGTGGTCGAAAATTGGCAGGAGGTACTTCCAATTGAGTTCCCAATCGTGTTCC
>NW_015326215.1:0-231 GCF_001447785.1 Gekko japonicus
AACAGAGAAGAGAAAGTAGCAAAATACATCAACAGTACTGTTAACGGCAAACCTTCACAAACTTATTGTTCATAAACTGAAGTGTTTTAAATTCTTATCATAATACTGCTGTTCTTGATCTAGAGAGTTTAATAGGAGCGCTCAGACTAAAGTTGTCAATCTTAAACATGTAACCAAGCGATATAATTGGGGTTGGTTGGCGAGAGGTCATTTCCCATAAAATATGTGAGA
>NW_015326216.1:0-231 GCF_001447785.1 Gekko japonicus
TCCTGTGCGTTCCCGCAGGAAATGACCCTGGTTCTGATGACGTTTCCTACAGAATGGGAAAGGTCAGAACTTTGTGGGGCGGAGGGAGTTTCAGAGGATCAGCGGTAGAAGAACTCAATTCGAGTCCGGCAGCCTCTCAGATTTTCCGGGCAGGAGCTTTCGAGAGTCAAACCTCTCTTTCTCAGTCTTGGCGCTGCAATGTTCCCTCTAAGCCGCAGAGTCCTGTGAGCA
>NW_015326217.1:0-231 GCF_001447785.1 Gekko japonicus
CAATAAAGGCACTCCTCTGAGCTTGTCCTTGTAGTGACTCTGTGTTCTTGGTCCTTCCCTGAGAGTCTGAAAGGGATGGATTTATTGCCGGTGAGTGAATAGAAGCCGTCAGTGTGCTCAACGGATTTCTGGCGGAGCAGAAAGAAGCCGGGTCACAAGGAGGCCAACTTTTGAGTCAAGGTACTGCTTGATTTGTGGGTCAGACTCATGGATCACTGCCTTGTCGTGGCG
>NW_015326218.1:0-231 GCF_001447785.1 Gekko japonicus
CTGGGACACCATCTTCCAGCACGGTCAGCAGCCCCGGAGGGAGCCCTTCCTGGGAGGGGGCGGGAGAGGCAGGGGCACGCCCACCCAAGGGCACCCCTGCCTCCCTTCTGGCTGTTACCGGACTTTGGGATGTTGAGGGAAGTGGGCTAGCTGAAGTAGGGTTGCCCGGTCCCCCCTGTCCTCCAGGGGGGGGATGGGGGGCGTAGGGTGGCCAGAACCAGGTTGGGAAAC
>NW_015326219.1:0-231 GCF_001447785.1 Gekko japonicus
TTTTACATGACTTCCATTGCTGTTCCCATAATAATCTTCCAGCTTATTTTTGGCAGCCGTTTCCTCTCTTCATGTCACATCCTCTTCCCCCGTCTCCTTCTCGCAACCGGGACTAGGCAGGCACCTGTGCTGCTGCCGTTGCCTCTCTGTCTGCCTCTTCCTCCCTCTCCTGCCACTGCTTCTGTTTCTGCTGCTGCCACTACTGCTGCCACTCCCCTGCTGTCACGGCTC
>NW_015326220.1:0-231 GCF_001447785.1 Gekko japonicus
CTATCCATGCAACGCTGGCAACCTTTGGCTCTGTGTCAGGCCTTAGAGTGAATCAGCCTAAATCGATTCTTTATCCGATCAACTTAACTACCAACAGTGCAACTCAACTTAAATCGGACTACTCGTTCCAATGGCCAAAGGATTACTGGACTTACCTGGGAATCAGAATCCCAACTAACCTTTCAGACTTATTAAAATACAATCATAAGGCTATCACTGCAGAATCGTTCC
>NW_015326221.1:0-231 GCF_001447785.1 Gekko japonicus
AGAGGAGACTTGAGCCCAGGTCGCTCAGCTCTCTACTCAAACCGCCACACCACACTGGCTCTGATTCGCAAGCCCTTCCCAGAGAAGGATCCAACACTTGCCATCTCAGACTTGAGGTTTCTAACCAGAGGAGACACCAGGCCTGGAATCCAGCACTTGATGCAAGCCGATCACATGTTCTATCACTGAGCTGTGGCCAGCATGGTGTAGTGGTTGAGAGCGGCAGACTCT
>NW_015326222.1:0-231 GCF_001447785.1 Gekko japonicus
GCGTTCAGCTGTTGAATGAATGAAATGTGTCTGTTGCAGCAGTTTACAAGGGAAACTAAAAGATTGCTGAATTTTGGTACATAGGAACTGATATACTAATTGCACTACATAAATTAAATTGTTTACAATTTGTAATTTTCATCACTTTTCACAGGGTGTATATTTTGTCTGACCACCTGGAAGTTGGCAGCCCTCAGGCCAAAGGGGCCGCAGTGTCATAAGAACATAAGA